>NC_064626.1:1096608598-1096911629 GCF_023864275.1 Schistocerca cancellata | reverse complement strand
TTATGCTAGAAACCAGACAACCATAATTTGGTTACATCCAAATATTTGATAGTATTGTTTCAAGCTGTCAAACCACTAGAATACCCTTTTTTAAAAATTTCAGACAGTTCCACTTTGTCTAAATAAGACTCCAAATCGAAATACCGTATTTTCCCTAAAATTCATTTTATGATTCATATATTATCCCTGCATTCATGGCCTTTCCAGAATCCACACTGTTCTTCTAATAGGAGAGTCTCTGTTATAGTTTGCAAAAATATTTTTGCAAATATTTTCTAGGCTGAGTTTAGAATGCTAATTTCTTTACAATTTTCACAGTTGTTTCTTTGACCTTTTTAAAAAATTGATATAACTTTTGATATTTTTTAAGAGTTTGGGATTTTAAACCAGTGCCATCATTCCTTAAATAAGTGTAATACAGTAAAACCACTAAAGTGTCCAGCATATTTTAAAAGTTCTGTGTTAATGTCATCTGGTCCATGTGCATTCCTCATTTTTGTACTTTGTAAAACTAATTGCAGTTCTTCTGTTGTGTTAGTATCTACTGTATTATTATGTATTGTGATGCCCTCCTCCTTCTTCAGTTCTGCCTTTTCTATTTGCAACTACTTTTTATAAAATTCTTTCCAATGATCTTCGCCAGTTATATTTAGTTCTACAGTATCTTTCTCCATTTTATTTAAGTATTTAATAGTTTATAGGGAAAAGTTTGCCTTCTGTGTATATCTTATTCTACTTTAGTTATAAAATGATCCCAAGACTCTTATACTTCAGTTTCTGGTGTTTTATTCTCGAGGAGTTTTCTGTGAGCTCTATCTTTTTCTTCATGGCCTTCGCGATATTTTCAATCCAAACCCTTCATCCTTTCTTTTTCCTTAATTTCTTATTTTTTCCAGTGCCTTATGTGCCGCTCTTTCCATGTCTTCTTTAATATCTTGCCGTTCTTGTTGTGTATCCTGAACAGCTGGAGTGCCTAGCAGGTATTTCTGTGGCCAGCTTTGATAAAATTTTCGAATACTTCCTTGTTAGTTACTTTGCTGTCAGTGTAACTGTGGCAATGACTAAAGAATGATCACAACAAATATCACTTCCTTGGTGTCAGTGTACATCTTGAACTAGAATGTATATCCTGTCATTTGCAATTATGTAGTCTATTAAAGATCTATAGCCCCTAGCAGTCCATATAAACTTATATATCTCGTTTTTCCTGAAAAACGTGTTGGTGATCTTTCGCTTGTTGAAAGTTGCAGAAATCTGTGTTATGCTCCTGATTCCATTGCTCTGCTGAAGTACTGACTATTCTTCACAAACAAATTGTGTTTCAATATCAGGAGGAGATGTATACACTGTAGAAAGGTGTAGTAGCGTAATATTTGATAATGGTGGGATTTAGTACCAAGCACAGCAATATTCTATTTAAATATAGAAAGGTGACTGACAGCTGTACATAATATAACTTATACTTCACTAAAAAAATAGGGCTGAGAGGTGTATTGCAGATGATCTTTGTTAACATTGACTCCAGAAAAGATGACATATGTATTATATGTAACAGTTATACTAAAGCTGGGACAAATATATTTTTCTCAATCCAGGACTTGATTAAATTGATGTAATACACATCGAAAATCTATATTGAGAGGGAAAACATCTAAAATGCATTTTAAGGGCGTTAGATTCAAAATGCACTGAACCCTTCTGTGTCCACTGCAAAAAGAAAAAAATGGTGGTCTGAAGATGAAAGACGTGGCTGAGAGCAACTTACTATTATGTGTATTTTCGGCAGTAGCAGCATCAAGACTTGATACAATCTATACCTGAATGAGAACTAATGTGCAAGGTTATGATGGCATACCTATCAGCTTCTTTGACCATCATGCCGTAATCAATAAAGTAAAATTATTACCTCATAGAAAAGTAACTGGTATAGGATTCTAAAAATTAAATGCTAACGTGCTCCAGATAGCATTGATGGATCTGGCACATAAAAATAACCACAAGTAAGGCAGATGCCATTCATTGGAAGAATCCCCAGGGAAAATAATACACTCACATAGGGGGTAGCTTACAAACCCTCATTTGACCAGTAATGGAAAACTGTTTGTCAGTCTGGGATCTGTACCAGATAGGATTAACAGAGGAAGTAGAGAAGATCCAAGGAAGTCCAGTGCATCTGGTTACAGGTTAATTTAGTAACTATGAAAATGGCATATAGATGATCAGTAAAATTCAGCTGTAGATGCTGTGAGAGAAGGATTCTGCACCATGATGTGGTTTAGTGTTTAAATTCCTAGAGCATAAACTCTTAGAAGAGTCAACCGAAATATTGTTTCTTCCCATGTAAGTCTCGCAAAAAGACCATGAAGGTTTAATTAGAGTCATTCGAGTCTAGATGGAGGCTTACTAGCAATCGTTATTCTCATGAACCATTCGTGACTGGAATGGGAAAGAGTAATTGACATTGGTACATAAAGTACATTCCGCCACACATCGTAAGGTGGTTTGCAGAATATAAATGTAAATTTAAATGTAAACGATGGTACCAAAGCAGGAGTGTGGATTAACAAAATCACTAGTGATAATCCATGTGTGTCAAGCCACAAGACGTGAGCAGCCTAACTCATTCACTTCTAAGACAAAAAGAATTGGCTCTCGGTATTATGAATAGTGCTCAAGATGAGATGTGGAAAAAGTGTCAGAGTAACTGTATTTGCATCGATAAAACCAATGTTTATGGTTTTGAATTAATTAAGATTCTTGTGCTTCACAACATGAGACAATGTTTTCCTTGCAAAAAATTATCTTAAATGATCTGAGTGCCAGTGATATGCAAGGAGGGACTTTGCGTAGTATAATTTCGGAAGCAGCTCCTGCCATCAGTAGAGAATGAGTAGGGGGAGGATTGTACATAGATGGTAGTACACCTAGGAACACACAATGTTTTTTGGTCGATACTTCAGTCTAGTGATCTATTTTTGAATTACATGAACGAATGCACACTAGAAATCACCATAAGCATTTTCCGCCATTTTCTAGAGTTTTCGTTGTTTTTGGACATCAGGTTGAGTTTTGCACAGCATTTGTAGGTATTTTGTGTCCTACTTGTTTAAGTGCTGTATAATATATTAAAGCTATTTGGAATATATTGTTAATTCTTCAGGTACAGTAAAATGCTATATACATTATTTTAGCACTATTCATGTAAAATGTGGTCATTTTAGTCATAGTTTGTCAGTCATACACTACATTGTACCATGAGACAGAAGGATGTCTCTTACAATGGAACACATATTACTTGCAAATGGACTGAGCTTCTCTAACATCTTAATAATTTTACCTGTCTTTAAAATGTGAATTTTTGATAGTTTCCAGTACCTTATGTTTCATAATGTATTTAACTGGTTATTGGTTTTTGACAATACTTCTGCTTAATTTGTTTTCTCTTAATGATAGCCAGCCAGAGTGGCCGTGCGGTTCTAGGCGCTACAGTCTGGAGCTGAGTGACTGCTACGGTCACAGGTTCGAATCCTGCCTTGGACATGGATGTGTGTGATGTCCTTAGGTTAGTTAGGTTTAATTAGTTCTAAGTTCTAGGCGACTGATGACCTCAAAAGTTAAGTCGCATCGTGCTCAGAGCCATTTTTCTTACTGATTACTGGTGTGAAGTAGAGGGATAATGTAACAGGTGGAGTATTAAATACAATATTTAAACTTTTTCTCAATTGCAATGCTTTTAAATTTCAGTCCAGTACTTATTTCTGAGTACATGCCCATGTTGTAGCTTAAAACATGTATCCACATATGTAAAATCTTAATTTTGTTGAATAATTTTCGTAATTTTGGTAGAGTCCGCAGCAAATGAGAACCAAACCATCATTTGGAAATGAAATAAGAAAATATATTGTTATCAAGAGAAAGAAAACTGGCATTCTATGGATCGGGGTGTGGACTGTCAGATCCCTTAATCGGGCAGGTAGGTTAGAAAATTTAAAAAGGGAAATGGATAGGTTAAAGTTAGATATAGTGGGAATTAGTGAAGTCCGGTGGCAGGTGGAACAAGACTTCTGGTCAGGTGAATACAGGGTTATAAATACAAAATCAAATAGGGGTAATGCAGGAGTGGGTTTAATAATGAATAAAAAAAATAGGTGTACGGGTATGCTACTACAAACAGCATAGTGAACGCATTATTGTGGCCAAGATAGACACGAAGCCCACACCTACTACAGTAGTACAAGTTTATATGCCAACTAGCTCTGCAGATGACGAAGAAATTGATGAAATGTATGATGAGATAAAAGAAATTATTCAGGTAGTGAAGGGAGACGAACATTTAATAGTCATGGGTGACTGGAATTCATCAGTAGGAGAAGAGAGAGAAGGAAACACAGTAGGTGAATATGGATTGGGGCTAAGAAATGAAAGAGGAAGCCGCCTGGTAGAATTTTGCGCAGAGCATAACTTAATCATAGCTAATACTTGGTTTAAGAATCATAAAAGAAGGTTGTATACATGGAAGAACCCTGGAGATACTAAAAGGTATCAGATAGATTATATAATGGTAAGACAGAGATTTAGGAAGCAGGTTTTAAATTGTAAGACATTTCCAGGGGCAGATGTGGACTCTGACCACAATCTATTGGTTATGAAATATAGATTAAAACTGAAGTAACTGCAAAAAGGTGGGAATTTAAGGAGATGGGACCTGGATAAACCGAAAGAACCAGAGATTGTACAGAGTTTCAGGGAGAGCATAAGGGAACAATTGACAGGAATGGGGGAAAGAAATACAGTACATGAAGAATGGGTAGCTTTGAGGGATGACATAGTGAAGGCAGCAGAGGATCAAATAGGTAACAAGACGAGAGCTAGTAGAAACCCTTGGGTAACAGAAGAAATATTGCATTTAATTGATGAAAGGAGAAAATATAAAAATGCAGTAAATGAAGCAGGCAAAAAGGAATACAAACGTCTCAAAAATGAGATCGACAGGAAGTGCAAAATGGATAACCAGGGATGGCTAGAGGACAAATGTAAGGATGTAGAGGCTTATTTCACTAGGGGTAAGATAGATACTGCCTACAGGAAAATTAAAGAGACCTTTGGAGAAAGGAGAACTGTGGTGTCACCGCCAGACACCACACTTGCTAGGTGGTAGCCTTTAAATCAGCCGCGGTCCGTTAGTATACGTCAGACCCGGGTGTCGCCACTATCAGTGATTGCAGACCGAACGCCGCCACACGGCAGGTCTAGAGAGACTTCCTAGCACTCGCACCATTTTGTACAACCGAATTTGCTGGCGATGGTTCACTGACAAAATACGCTCTCATTTGCCGAGACGATAGTTAGCATAGCCTTCAGCTACGTCATTTGCTACGACCTAGCAAGGCGCCATTACCGGTTACTATTGATGCTGTAAAACATGTACCGTCAAGAGCGATGTTCACCAATTATGGATTAAAGTTAAGTATTCCAGCAGCTATGTACGTTTTTTGCTAGTCTAATTTCCTTGACCTGTTCCAGACCTCACGCCAGCCTGCATGAGCTAAAACGCGTGCCTTTCGGCTTCCTCTCATACCGGGTTGGCTCTCTTGCCAATCCACAACAGAACCACTTGCATGAATATCAAGAGCTTTGATGGAAACCCAGTTCTAACAAGGGAACCTCCCCATCGCACCCCCCTCAGATTTAGTTATAAGTTGGCACAGTGGATAGGCCTTGTAAAACTAAACACAGATCAATCGAGAAAACAGGAAGAAGTTGTGTGGAAATATGAAAAAATATGCAAAATATACAAACTGAGTAGTCCATGCGCAAGATAGGCAACAACAAGGAAAGAACAAGCTCAAGAGTGCCGTGGTCCTGTGGTTAGCGTCAGTAGCTGCGGACAGAGAGGTCCTGGGTTCAAGCCTTCCCTCAGGTGACAAATTTAACTTTTTTTTCAGTTTATGTGACAAACGCTTATGTTTTCATTACTTTTTTGGGGGTGATTATCACATCCACTAGAAAACCTAAATCGGGCAAGGTAGAAGAATCTTTTTACCCATTCGCCAAGTGTACAAGTTAGGTGGGTTGACATGCTGTCACCAGTGTTGTATAGAATATATCAGACGTGTTTTCCTGTGGAGGAATCGGTTGACCTATGACCTTGCGATCAAATGTTTTCGGTTCCCATTGGAGAGACACATCCTTTCGTCTACTAATCGCACAGTTTTGTGGTGCGGTCGCAAAACACAGACACTAAACTTATTACAGTGAACAGAAACGTCAATGAACGAACGGACGGATCATAACTTTGCAAAAATAAAGAAGGTAAACTTTTCACCCGAGGGCAGAATTGAACGAAAGACCTCTCATTCCGCAGCTGCTCACGCTAACCACGGGATCACAGCGCTCCTGAGTTCACACTCTCCTTGATGTTGTATATCTTGCACATGGACTACTCAGTTTGTATATTTTGCTTATTTTTTCATAGGTACACGCAACTTCTTCCTGTTTTCTCGAGTGATCTGTGTTTAGTTTCTCAAGGGCTATCCACTGTGCCAACTTATAACTAAATCTGAGGGGTGTGCGATGGGGAGGTTCCCTTGTAAGCAAAGAAGGCAAAGCAGAAAGGTGGAAGGAGTATATAGAGGGCCTATACAAGGGCGATGTACTTGAGGACAATATTATGGAAATGGAAGAGGATGTAGATGAAGATAAAATGAGAGATATGATATTGCGTGAAGACTTTGACAGAGCACTGAAAGACCTGAGTTGAAACAAGGCACCCGGAGTAGACAACATTCCATTAGTACTACTGACAACTTTGGGAGAGCCAGTCCTGACAAAACTCTACCATCTGGTGAGCAAGATGTATGAGACAGGCGAAATACCCTCAGACTTCAAGAAGAATATAATAACCCCAATCCCAAAGAAAGCAGGTGTTGACAGATGTGAAAATTACTGAACTATCAGTTTAATAAGTCACAGCTGCAAAATACTAACGCGAATTCTTTACAGACGAATGGAAAAACTGATAGAAGCCGACCTCGGGGAAGATCAGTTTGGATTCCGTAGAAATGTTGGAACACGTGAGGCAATACTGACCCTACGACTTATCTTTGAAGAAAGATTAAGGAAAGGGAAACCAATGTTTCTAGCATTTGTAGACTTAGAGAAAGCTTTTGACAATGTTGATTGGAATACTCTCTTTCAAATTCTGAATGTGGCAGGAGTAAAATAAAGAGAGCGAAAGGCTATTTACAATTTGTGCAGAAAGCAGATGGCAGTTATAAGAGTCGAGGGGTGTGAAAGGGAAGCAGTGATTGGGAAGGGAGTGAGGCAGGGTTGTAGCCTATCCCCAATGTTATTCGATCTCTATATTGAGCAAGCAGCAAAGGAAACAAAAGAAAAATTCGAAGTAGGTATTAAAATACATGGAGGAGAAATAAAAACTTTGAGGTTCGCCGATAACATTGTAATTCTGTCAGAGACAGCAAAGGACTTGGAAGAGCAGTTAAACGGAATGGACAGTGTCTTGAAAGGAGGGTATAAGATGAACATCAACAAAAGCAAAACGAGGATAATGGAATGTAGTCGAATTAAGTCGGGTGATGCTGAGGGAATTAGATTAGGAAATGACACACTTAAAGTAGTAAAGGAGTTTTGCTATTTGGGGAGCAAAATAAGTGATGATGGTCGAAGTAGAGAGGATATAAAATGTAGACTGGTAATGGCAAGGAAAGCATTTCTTAAGAAGAGAAATTTGTTAACATCGAGTATTGATTTAAGTGTCAGGAAGTAGTTTCTGAAAGTATTTGTATGGAGTGTAGCCATGTATGGAAGTCAAACGTGGACAATAAATAGCTTAGACAAGAAGAGAATAGAAGCTTTCGAAATGTGGTGCTACAGAAGAATGCTGAAGATTAGATGGGTTGATCACATAACTAATGAGGAGGTATTGAATAGAATTGGTGAGAAGCGGAGCTTGTGGCACAAGTTGACTAGAAGAAGGGATCGGTTGGTAGGACATGTTCTGAGACATCGAGGGATCACCAATTTAGTATTGGAGGGCAGTGTGGAGGGTAAAAATCGTAGAGGGAGACCAAGAGATGAACACACTAAATAGAGTCAGAAGGAGACCAAGAGATGAATACACTAAATAGAGTCAGAAGGATGTAGGTTGCAGTAGGTACTGGGAAGCTTGCACAGGATAGAGTATCATGGAGAGCTGCATCAAACTAGTCTCAGGACTGAAGACCACAACAACAACAACAACATTAAACTTCTATAAAAGGGCTTGCTAGAGACAAAAGTCTGAAAAGTGTACCTAGGTACTGCACTCTCCTATATGTAATACAATATGCATACTAAAAGAACTTCCCTTTGCAACTTCAGTGTATTTAGATATTCATTCAGTGACCATACAGTATAGTCGCAGGCTGTAGTGGTCAAGCTGATTTCGTGATGAGCGCCATGTCAGAATCACTGATATTGGCATTTCCCGCCTAAACTCGGCTTGCCTTGTAAACTTGGACCCATTATTGCAGGTCAGGAGCTTGATAAAATTTATGCTTGGTGGGTAGTCTATCGCCACTGGAAGCTGTATTGATGGTTGCAGTCGAAATTGTCTAGGTGATGAAGCAGCTGCACTAGTTAAAATGTCTATCTTTATTTAAATGCTGAGTCTCTTTAGAACAATTTTGGTGAGAGTAAGCCATATTTAATTTCACTGGAATTGAGATATTTGATTGTTGTTTTGGTGACTGAAACTTCAACTTCATTAGTGAGGCGTGGGGCAGCTAGGAACTGTATTGCTGCAGATAATATTGAGACTTTCATGTGATGTATTTGTGCTAGTTTTTGGGGTGATTGTTTAGGATAATGAACACAGTTTTTGGTCATAGTTAATAATAGAAACTGTACTGTGAGAAATTGTGTGTTCACCTTCGAATTGGGTAATTAATCATCTGTTAAAAGAACTTTGCATACATATCTTCTGTTGAGGTTGCTCTGGTGCATTCATTAATTATTTTTATCATTGTTTTAATTTGAATTCACTGTTGTATAAGGCCACGATTCACAAATTTGTGAAATGTTTCGAATAAACATTCAATGGGTTTAAGCAAAAGGTATTCTTTTTCGACAAACACCACATGATTTATCTATGCAGTTTATTTATTTCTAAGTTATTTCGCTAACCAGTCTACAACATTATAAGGATACAAGGGTCAGTTCTTTAAAAGATGCATGGGCTTCAAAGTGCCAGCATACAATAGACCCCTATGATACTGATGTGAGCCAAGCCAATAGTCTAGGCCATACATTGCTCACATCAAGAGCACATTACAAAAACAGCTCGAGCAATTGTAAGCTTCAAGTCTCCTTTCTATCATGAAGGGGAGAATCCATAAGACGCCTACTACTAATGCCATAAAATTTTCGATCTCAAATAGAATCATATATTCCACACCATCCTGTTTATCTCCATTGACACTTCATTTATAAGTTTCTGTAATGTGTTGACAGTGGGGAAACCTTAATGAAAGTCAAACTGGGAGGAAGTTAACAAGTTGTGCTGGGTTAAGTGAGTCAATATTCTATCATAGGCCACTTTCGCAAACAATTTTGAAAAGACTGGAAGGAAATAGGTCTGTAATTAGAGGAGGTGGCTTATTAATAGATATTACTGCAGTATATTTAAATCTGCCTGGAAATATCCTGTAAATCACTGACTGATTACAAAAATATGTCAGGGTAATACTATCAAATCAGTACAAGATTTTAGTATTAAGCCAGAAGTATCACCCACAGAAAATTACTCCTTTTAGTGATCTGATGAATTTTGTTTCTTTCTTAGAGCTGTATTTTTGAAATTAACTGCTGTTGCTGGTGCATTTCTATTTGGTCGTTTACAGTGGTGCGACATCTGCTGCCACTGCAAGGAAGTACTCATTAAATTTGATTCTCATTGTTTCCATTGTAAGTCTACCCGGATGTATTGTGTTACCCTCTACTTGGAAACTGCAGGCAGCAACGTTGCATGGCTGAGTCCCACATTCACAGTGGCGCTACCCTCCTTGGATTTTCATGCTTTTTGCCACTCGGCGGTACTATATGCAACGAGCTTGGTTGCTTACCTTTCTGCCTCCAGCAGTACATTTATGCGATAATTAATACAAACTGCTAATACTATTTATGGTGTTAAAGTAACATAACACTATATACTACATGAATAATTAGTCATTCGTCTTAACTACGAGTAGGTTTTTTCATAGCACCAGAAGAGAAATTACGACTTTCATTTGTTGTTACCTTACACCAAGGCCTCGAGGCCTGAAGTCGTCTCACCGCGGCACCTGCTGAGCTTAGGCAGCAGGTGGCTGCCATTTGTAGTGTACTGCCCGTTCAGAGAAGTTTGGTCCTTGCCTGAATTGTGATGCCTTGTGAGTGCAAAGTTGCCAATTTTGCAGAGAATCCTGAAAATTCGGCAGCGCTTATCCAAAAACATTTTATAATATAGCATTTGTCAGTGCATGTTTCCATTAAATTCGCTGTTGTTTCCAGTTTGTGCTGGATAAGAAGTGAATACTTTGCTTCCATTCGACACGCGCCACTACGGTAAAGATATTTACCCTTGTAAACGGCCAAATTTTTTGGAATCCCTTTTCTTCGCCTTCTAGTTGTTCCAGCGATTCCAAAGATGTAATACCTATGTGTCCTCGGTAGCTTTGTTTTGTCGAATGTTTTTATTTATCTTAGCTTAGTTGCAGAAAACAAGTTGAGTATTTGACAATGGATGCATGTAATGCGGTTGAAAGAGAAGTTGACAAAGTATTATCGAAGTTTGGAGGAATCAGTGAGCATGCTGATCGTGTTTTGAGAGAAATAACAGACAACTTAGAAGACCTAAAGAAAGAGTTTGCTGAAGGTAAATGAACTTTTAAAAGTTTGTGTCAATTTTTCTGTGTACGCATTGTGTCACAGTGGCCGCATTAGTGCTACGTTTGAACGGTTTGTCAGTACTGAGTGCAGTTCATTATTTTCAGGACCCGTAGATTATGAATTGACAACTGCGCAAATTGTCATTCTAAAGCAAACTCTGGATAAAGTCCGAGAAACAGTTCAGCGACTGGCTTCGGATCACCGCGATCTGCACAGCACCGTCTCGAAAGTAGGGAAAGCAATTGACAGAGTAAGTGAGAACTTGATTTATCATCAGATTTGCTAGTATGGATCTGTAATGTAACTCATTTAGAGTAGACATAAATGCTTCACTTGTGCTATTTTGTTACGAATTCGACTGGGGATGACTAAATACATACAACCGTGTTAACGAAGTATGCTGTCAATGTGTGTGGTGTTATGAAATCGAAACTTGTTTATTGTATTACTCAAGCTTCGACTAAAGCTGCACGCTGATGAACGTATCATAGTAGAATGTATTATTAATTATTTCGTAATACACTTTCTTTACTGGATGGTATTTTGTTGTGTTTTCTTTGTCATGTCAGGAACGTAAATTTCAACCTTTGTCTGGAGTCATTGCCAAATTCATAAAGAACTTATTCTGTCGTTGAATAAAGTGGATTTGTGCAGTGCATGTAATATTGATATATGGATTGACTTACGTATATATGTTTGTAGGGAATCCTAGAGTGCCTTACATACATTTGTGTTTCAGTTTTAATTGAAATTTTATCACACTGATAATTTTTATGCTTATGTTACATACAAATCTCATAAGTTGACTTACGTATGACTGAAACTCATATCAGGTAGAAGTATATGAATGGGATTGTTTAGAGCTGTAATATTAAAAATTAGTTTTAACTGCTTTGCCAACTCACAACCAAACTGTCACCTCCCAACCTAAAGTAGATTTCAGGCTACACTGCAGATCCTAAAAAACTAATAAAAACTCGAAAAGAAATACGGTCGGTGGTCTGTTCCTTTTCTGTTTGCACCAACTTGACCTCACATGCTACATCACCATTATGTTATAGGACAGAGCTAACAATGAGTATCAGTAAGTACAGTTGATTCCCAGTTATACTGAAATGTCTGTTACCAACACAAAAATTAAACATCGTGGCACCTAACTCCACTTAATATCACACACATAATTTACCTAACTAAATAAATTGGTGACACAATAACATAGAGCAAACTATCCACAATGAAGCAATATATTCTACCAGCACTAATACCCAAATAACTCTAAAAAATAGTATTTACATAACACAGAGGAGTTCAACAAAAGGGCAAAGCTAAACTTGCCATAAACATGTTTCACCATAAAACAGAGATTGTAACTCAGAAATAGAATATAACTGAAGAATAAAAAAATTCGTCAAAGCAAAAGAAGGCTTAATTAAAAAAACCAAAAATAATTAAAGCCCTCTATAATGACAATAAGCTGGTACCATACATCAAACAAACCCATCCCAAATCTTTCCTAGATGTAGGGGTAGCATGTTTGACTAGTAATCAAGATGTCTCTGGTTCAGTCCCAGACATTACCGAAATTCTGAATCAAAATGGTCAGGAGTGGCGCCCAAAGACTTCCGGTACAAGGAGCCACTCCTTTGTCAAAGGGGACTGAGGAGTAGACAAAGGCTCAGGTCTTACTCATACCATTGAAGTGGGAATGCTGTAACTAATAGGTAGAAAAATCACCAATAATCTATAGCACGAATGTGCAGAAGGTAATACAAATCACTGCACTGAACACTCATAAGGTGTAGCCACATGACATATGTTCTGTAATAATGAAAAAAGTGTCATGATAATTTCTCCATTAGCAGAAGATTGCATCTTAAGCCGCCATTTAGATCTATGGTAGGATTTACAGTCAGACAAAAGTAACGTAATATCAGTAACACCAGAAAATGGTGTAATGGGAGTAGGTAGATACAGCAGAGAGTGAGTTACTATAAATAGTTCAATTATAGGATTTTAATAAGACTCAGTGTCAAACCAGCACCAAGAACAATAATACAGTTATACATGGGCAACACCACAAACAGCAGATTAAGAACTATGGAAAGTGTACGAGGATATTGAATGTGCAGTTGAGTATGTAAACTAAGGGGGGAGAAAGGAGAGTAACTAATAGTATCAGCTACATCTGAACTTTTTGCAGAATCAGCAGTGATGAGGGAAAATTCACGCCAGACCAGGACCTGAAGCTAGATGTCCTGCTTACTGGTTGCATTCACCATTGCATCATCTGGTCATAGTGTTTATTGCAAATGCACAACTAGCTCGGCACACTCCATGGCTGACTCTCGCTCCCACCCAGTGCCACCTATCCTCACTCCCTGTCTTATGTTGTTTGTGCTCACTAATTTTAGATTCCCACTGAGGTGGAACATAAATTTGCATCTGCACTGAGGGTTGTGGATTCAGTGCCTCTTTCCTTTTTACCCC
Organism: Schistocerca cancellata; assembly: GCF_023864275.1. Classification (NCBI taxonomy): domain Eukaryota; kingdom Metazoa; phylum Arthropoda; class Insecta; order Orthoptera; family Acrididae; genus Schistocerca; species Schistocerca cancellata. Next base: position 1,096,898,216 of record NC_064626.1, on the reverse strand, counting down.
ACCCACCTTCAGTGTACATAATATTTATGACAGCTGTGGATTTCGCATGGTATCTGTTCTTTCGGACATGTCCACAAGACCAGGCACCAGGTGAAATCTGCAGCTGCGGTTAGATGTTGTATCAACTGAAGGTGGATGGGGAGAGCTGCAGCTGATATCATTAATTCTTTCCTTTCCTTTCTCCCCCCCCCCCCCCTCTCCCTCCACCTTCAGTGTATACAAAATTTATCTCATTTCCTGATTTCCTGTGGCATCTGTTCTTTTGGACATGTCCCAGTCTAGCATGCATTTTCACTCTCCGTCACTGATTATGCAAAATGTTCCTGTGCAGCTGATATAATTAGTTCACTTCCTTTCCTTTCTCCCTCCCCTCCCTCCACACATTTAATTTACAAAATATCCATCATAGCTGTGCGTTTCATGTTGTGTCTGTTCTTTTGGACATGTTGATGCACTCATATCACAGTATGCAAATGGCGGTGAAAATCTAATAATTGGGAGTGGTTGGAACCCTGTAATAGGGGCAGGCTCACAAGACAGAGCTACGGACAAATATCATCTCGGTGGTAAGAATGAGAGATTAAAAGATTGGTGGAGTTTTGTATTAATTTTCACCTAGTAATAGCGAATACACTGTCCAAAAATCGCAGGAATGCACTGTTAGAAATCACAAGAGGAGGAGGAATACATAGAAGGGGCCTTACTAAATGCTATTTCAATATTTTACATATAGTGTATAGCTAAAAATAGTCCAGTTACGATTTGAGTCATGGGATGATTCTAGCTGAGTTACATAATGGCCAGACAGATATTCTGAAATTAGATATTGGATTGTAAGGCATGTCCTGGAGGAGATGTAGACTCAGATCACAATTTAGTAATGAAGAGTAGGGTGAAATTTTAAGAGACTCTTCCAGATGAATCAATGAGGAAAGAAGTGGGATAGTGAAATATTGAGGTGTGATGAGATGTGTTTGAAGTTCTCCAAGGCTCTAGATCAGCGGTCAGCAACTGGCGGACCGTGGTCCAGGTCCGGACTGTGGCAGGTCAAAAACTGGCCCACCAAAAATATTTTGAAGGTACTAATTATGTATTGAAATTATTTTAAAAAATATTTTCAATTAGATAGCACTTTGTTTGATTGCACCCTTATAATTTTTTCTGGTACAATTAACTGCTGAATAATTAGATCTCTTAATAGGTACGTATAGGTGGATTAAATACGTAGTTGCTATGCTGTGCAGTGCAGGGGAGTACACTGAAGATTGGGGATGAAAGGGAGCAAGCTGGCCCACCAGCACAGCATGTTGTGTCAATCCACATAATAGCTCTGGACACACGAATGCAACACAAGAATTTTATTTGATGAACAAGGAAATTTTATAAATAGATTTCCTACTCTGGCAACCTCTGAAACGTCTATTACATGGGAGAAGGCATATTCATTTAAACACCATTTTTTGTGCTAGTAACTGGAATGATAGCTTAAAGCTACTTTAAATGGAACTTCGGACTAGTTCACTCTGTGGTGGCAATCTTTGATAGCAAAGCACCTCCTTTGCAGTGCAACTCCTTGGGTGTGCGGCAGCATACACTTTGACAAGGAAGTAGCTCCTTTGCAGTTCGTTGGCACGTGCTGTGTGCTGGGCACCAGTATTTTTGTGATGAATGACTCTAAATACAGTACACAAATTTTATTGCCACTTCATCAGTAGTTGTTGCTATCTTGTACAGAGCATTTTGTTATTATCAAAGCTTATAACATTTCTTTTGCATTGATATGGTTCCTAGTAAATAGTGAACAGTGAAAAGGCCTGGAGCTGTTCCAATTTGTCTCATATACAGCAGAACTGTCAGTCTTGTTGAAAGTGCCAATTTAGAGCAACACTACAAAACAACTCGTCAGCAGTTCCATAACAATTTTCCTCTGGGCAGTGAAGCACATCAAGGAGATCTCCAGCCATATCTAGCTTCTTACAGAAAAAAGCACAACTTTCCTAGTTTGCTCTGTGAGCTAGGAAGCAAAATCTGAAGAAGCAGTGATGCATGTGTGTTGGGTGCTTAATTATCACCAGAAGCTGTTTTCAGGCTCTGAGATGGTAAAAAAATGTATTTTGGAAGTGGTTGTGGCACTTTTTGAAGAGAAGTATTATGTTGTTTCCACAGTTCAAGGTATTCCATTATTGACAAGAAGTAATACAAGAAGAACCAAAATTTGACTGTTGTTTCCTTGAACTTCTGCAGAAGGCACCTTGTTACCCCATAGCACTAGATGAGTCATGCGACGTTGTTGATGAAGAACAAATTTCCAATTTCTTGCAGTTTTTGGATGTTGAAAGTGATGAATTTAGGAAAGAATTGCTAACAATATTTCTGTTGAAAGACAAGACTCCTGAAGAAGATTTAGTTAAGACTTCTCATGACTTTGTGATGAAATCAGACGGTGTCTGTTTGATAAAACGGTGTCTGTTTCAACTGTCAGGGCCACAGCCATGATCGGCAAAGAAAAAAGACTAATAAAGAGAACCAAAGATAAAAGTGCTGGGCTGCTATCTTATCAGTGAATAACTCACCAGGCAGCTGTTTGTGGAAAACTTAGTGTGACTCTGAAAGAAGTAATGGACAAGTTGATTAATTTTATGAGGTCTCGATGTGCCCTTCAGCACAGACAGTTTAGGAGTTTCTTTATGAGTGTGATTTGGTGCATTCTGACGTACTGCAGTACCACAACATATGTTGACTAAGTTAAGGTCAAGTTATTGAACGTTTTAGCAAATAAAAGGCAAAGTAACATCTTTCTTAGAAAACCTGGATTCACAAGAAGCAAGAAACTGTTGAGATTTCCTAGCAGACGAACGCAGTATGCTAACTACAGCTTTCTAGGAATATGTTCTGAAACATTTAAATACAGTCGATACCCGTGCTACAAGGAAATGGGAAATTAATATGTGATTTGATACAAAGTGTGTGTTCTTTCAGTCGCAAGCTGGGTATCTATGAAACAGGCATTGCACATTAAGAATATTATCACTTTCCAACAGTTTTTGTGTATAAAAATAAAATGCTAATAAATTAAGGATAATTGCAGAATGTGGTGCCACACAACGTGGCACTACACAAAACTGGTGCTAATAGCATAGGCACATAGGGAACACACACAACACAGATATGTAAGTCCACGGTATTGGCGATAAGTTGAGAAAACCGTCCCGAAACATATGTGCTACAAAACACCACTGTTTCCTGTGCATGTACCCCGACATCAATATGGGATATGATCACCACGCACACATACACAGACTGTACAACAGGTTGGCATACTCTGGATCAGGTGGTTGAGCAGATACTGGGGTATAGCCTCCCATTCTTGCACCATTGCCTGTTGGAGCTCCTGAAGTGTCCTAGGGATTTGAAGACGTGCAGCGATACGTCGACTGAGAGCATCCCAGATGTGCTTGATGGGATTTAGGTCTGGAGAACAGGCAGGTCACTCCATTCGCCTGATATCTTCTGTTTCAAGGTACTCCTCCACGATGGCAGCTCGGTGGGGCCGTGTGTTATCATCCAGTAGGAGGAAGGTGGGACCCACTGTACCTCTGAAAATGTGAACATACTGGTGCAAAATGATGTCCCGATACAACTGACCTGTTATAGTTCCTCTGCAGGGTTGTACGTGCACCGATCATAATCCCACTCCACACCATCAAACCACGACCTCCATGCAGGTACCTCTCAAGGACATTAAGGGGTTGGTATCTGGTTCCTGGTTCACGTCAGATGAAAACCCGGCAAGAATCACTGTTCAGACTATACTTGGACTCGTCTGTGAACATAATCTGGGACCATTGTTCCGATGACCATGTACTGTGTTCTTGACACCAGGCTTTACGGGGTCAGTGGAATGCACCTTTCAGGTCCCCAGGTGAATAAACCATGTCTGTTCAGTCGACTGTATGTGTGGAGACGACTGTTCCAGTGGCTGCGGTAAGGTCCTGAGCAAGGCTACCTGCAGTACTCCGTGGCCGTCTGCGGGCACTGATGGTGAGATATCGGTCTTCTTGTGGTGTTGTACACTGTGGACGTCTCATACTGTAGTGCCTGGACACATTTCCTGTCTGCTGGAATCGTTGCCATAATCTTGAGCTCACACTTTGTGGTACACGAAGGGCCTGTGCTATAACCTGCTGTGTTTGACCAGCCTCCAGTCGCTACCCCTCATAATGTCATCAATGTGTGTTCTTTGAGCCCTTTCCAACACACAGTCACCATTAGCACTTCTGAAAACGTCTGCACACTTACTCGCTGCACCGTACTCTGACATGCACCAACACACCTCTGCGTATGTGGACTGCTGCCAGCGTCACTGTGCGATGACCGCAGGTCAAATGCGCTGCATGGTCATACCCCGAGGTGATTTAAACCTGCAAACTGCCCCACCAGCGCATTGTTTCACCATTTATCAGCATTATCCTTAATTTATGAGCATGAGTGTAGTTCTGGAATAAACATTTCAGTATTCTCAAGTGCTTTTTTTTCCAGATCTTAACAAGGAATTTGAATTTAGATCCAAGACTTTTCTGAGATAGAGAAGCTGTCACAATTCTTAAAATCGCCTTTTGAAGTTTCTCCAGGATCAGAATGGATGGATGTGGCTGCAACGTTGTCGTGCCTTTTAAAGTCTATACTCCAAATGAAGATAACAGACTTGCAGGAAGGCATTTCCTTACAAACGTATAAAACTGCATCCGCTGAAGAATTTTGGAGTACACATGTCCCAGAAAAATATGAAAATTGCGAAAAATTAGTCATGTACCTTATGTTTGGCTCCACATACAGTTGTGAAATTTCATTTTCAAATTTTTTTGAAGAACGTGTATTGCTCAAGACTAACGGCTGCCCACCTAGAAGATACTATTCACTTTAGTTGCTCCCCACATGAACCTAACTTTAAGAAACTGGCTCAAGACTGAGAATATAATTTCTCCCACTGATTTTAATACAAATTTGCATATCTATTGTATTTCATATTTTGTGAGTGAAAATTGAAATAAAAAATTAGTGAGGAATATTGAGGGTTTTCCTCCTTTACCTCAATAAAAATTTTCAAAAGCATCTGGACCCCATCAAAAATTACTTGCTTGACCCCCTTGTTTAGATCACGCTATAATGAATGCCACAACAGGTGTTCAGTTGAAGAAAATGAGCACTTCAAATTTTCGTCCCTGATGATAAAGGTTTTCCAGCCCAAAATTGCTCTACTTTCAATATCTCCTTTCTTCTCAAATCGTTGAGGGTAAATTTACTGTGGTATTTAGGACAGGTCAAGAGATGTTCTGTATCCTGTCATCCATATCCTGTCATATTCATTTATGAGGCCCAACTTGAGCAGGTTCGCCTTCACTAGTGTTTCACCCATTCTGATGTGTTTGAGAGGCTATCACAAGTCTTGCATCGCAATTTCTCACCACTGGGCACTTCGAGTAGGGTAGAGAAATCATCAGGAGACTTGATAAGTTCAATATACAAGAATCTATTGCAAATTCAAATCTTCTAGGCTCACTCAAACAAGGAATGGTATGCATCAGGGGTGCAGATAAGCTTCCCATTGTGTTCTGACCAGCTCTTCAGGAGTTGAGGTCTGTAAATCTGGCTGCCTTCTGTAGTTTATCAAGCAGCATTGATTTTTGTGCAACTGGTCATTAGTGAGTATGTTTCATTTAGGCTTAAGCCAACCTTCTCAGCATATACCAGGCACGCATATTTTGTTGTAAGGAAGCACAGTGCCTTGGTTGTGGTTCTCAGTATCTTTGGTCTTGTTCCCATTTGCTGTCAGCTGATTTTCTCAGTATGTTTTTTGCAAGTTCATGACAGGTCGTCTTGCAGTGGTGCTAAAAAGGACAATCACAGAAGTTGGACCAACAAATACCGGTAGAAGGAAGGTAACTGCAAAGAAACCTTGGGTAATGGAAGAAATACTTCAGTTAATGTACAAAAAACAGCAAGTACACAAATGCTCAGGAAAAGACAGGCTTACAGCAAGAATGAAATAAGTACGAAGTACTGGGAAACCAAGATGAAATGTTTGCAGGAAAAATATGAAGGTATTGGAAAGGAATGGTCATATGGAGGACTGGTTCAGTGTATAGAAAAGTGAAAACCTGTGGCAAAATTAAAAGCAAAGGCTTCAACATCAAGTGCAAGAGGAGTTCCACTGTAACGTGCAGAAGAGGTAGTGGGTTGTTGGAAGGGGTACATTCAGGACCTCTGAGAGGGCTGAATTGTCTGATGTAAAGAGTCAATATGAATGACAAAGATGTTCTGGTATTATAGTTCAACAGAGCTGTCAAAGACTTGTGATTAAATAAAGTGGAAACAATAAAAAACATTCTCTCGAATTTCTAAAATCGTTTGGGGGGTTAAAACTAAAGGAGTATTGAAGTTGCTTTGCAGAGTCAGTTACGATGGATAGATACCAACAGACAATCTCGAAGACAGCAAAGGCAGGTAAATGTTTTCAGTGTTTGGACAATCAGCTTTAAACCTCATGCACTCAAGAGAGGCAGTACTGATGACACGCTAGATAATGGAAGCAAGACTTAGGAAAACTCGAGACACATTTATATGGTTTGTTGATCTAGAAAAAATGTTCGGCAATATAAATGGAAAATAGATGTAGGCTGTGGAGGAAGATGCATAACATTCAGTGTGTTAAAGAACAAGGATTGAAAGTAAAGAATGGAAGACCAGAACCAAAAGGTATAAGATGGGGATGTAGTCTTGCACCACTGTTCATTGAAGAAGCAATGATGGGGGGGAAAAAAAACCAGGAGTGGATTTGAAATTCATTGGGACATCAATGACAAGAATTGCTGATGACATTGGTATCTTTGGTGAAATTGAGGAAGTATTGGAGGACCTGCTGAACAGAGTGAATGGTCTAATGATCACACTGTCGATTTAGAGTAAACCAAAGTAAGAATAAAGTAATGAAGAGTAGCAAGAATGACATTAACAATAAATGTAACATCAAAATTGGGGACCATGAAATGAAAGAATTCTGTTATTTTGGGAGCAAAATAATACCTAATAGATGAAGCAAGGTAGATCTAAAAAGCAAACTAGCAAAGTCAAAGAAGTTGACAACCATCAAACATTGGCATTAACCTGCAGAAGAATGCACATTTGGAGCGCTGAATTGTGTGGGAGTGAGTTACGGACTATGTGAAAACGAGAACAGGAGAGAATTGAGGCATTTCAAATGTAGTGTTATTGGATGTTGAAAATTAAGTGGACTGATAAGTTAGGCAGAATCGGGGAGGAAAGGAAGATGTGGGAAAAAACTGACAAAAAAAGGGGGGGCAGGATGATAGCATGTGTGCTAAGACATCAGGGAATAACTTCCATGGTACTTGATGGAACTAGAGAGAATAAAAACTGTAGGGGAAGACAGAGATTGGAATATATCCAGTTGACAACTTAGAACATCTGTTGCACGTGCTACTCTGACACGAAGAGATTGGAATGGGAGAGGAGTTTATAGTGGGCTGCTTCAAACCAGTCAGAAGTCTGAACCCCAATAAACAAACAACAAAAATCAATAAAGTAACAACTAAACTACATTTAAATTATAAAAAACCAAATATGGTTAAAATAATAATAATAATAATAATAAGAACAAGCACAAATAGAACACGAAGTGACACACATGTTAGATATAGAAGAGAAATTTCACCTGACATATATAGAATACAAAGACACAAATACAGACATTAGACCATTCTTGCATAGACCGCCAAATAACCCACAAGTCGAAACAACAGTAAAAACTATCCATACAATTATACAAAACAAAATAAATGAAAACACAACTATGGAAGAGTTACAACTACTGGTTTATATAGGAGCACTGACTACACTAAATATACACACTAGGCAGAGATCAGAACCAACCAACACACAGAAGAAACCCACAAAACCAGCATGGCAACACAGGCTACAGATCAGAATAGAAAAACTGAGAAAAGACATCGAACAGCTAACACAATTTATAAGAAATGAAATATCAGACAAAAAACGAAAAAGGTTAGGTAAAATCTCACAACAAGAAGCAATAGAGCAATTAGATGAAAAGAAGCAGAAATTACAAGCATTGGCCAAACGGCTTAGAAGATAAAAAAAAAAAAGTGAAAATAGAAGGAAACAAAACCAAACATTCAACACAAACCAAAAGAGATTTTACCAAATAATAGATAACACACACATTAAAATAGACAATCCACCAAACATAACAGACATGGAACACTTCTGGAGCAACATATGGTCAAACCCGGTACAACATGCACGGTGGATACAAGCAGAAACAGACTCATACAATATGATATCACAAATGCCTGAAGTGATAATTTTGCAACATGAAGTCACCCGAGCAATTAATTCTATGCACAATTGGAAAGCCCCTGGAAATGATAAAATAGCAAATTTCTGGCTAAAGAAGTTCACCTCAACACATTCACATCTAACTAAATTATTTAACAGTTACATTGCAGACCCATACACATTCCCTGATACACTTACACATGGAATAACCTATCTGAAACCTAAAGATCAAGCAGACACAGCAAACCCAGCTAAATATCGCCCCATAACATGCCCACCAACAATCTACAAAATATTAACTTCAGTCATTACACAGAAATTAATGGCACATACAACACAGAACAAATTTATAAATAAAGAAAAAAAAGGCTGCTGCAATGGAGCACGAGGATATAAAGAGCAACTGATAATAGATACAGAGGTGACATATCAAGCTAAAACTAAACAAAGGTCGCTACACTACGCATACATTGATTACCAAAAAGCTTTTGATAGTGTACCCCACTCATGGTTACTACAGATATTGGAAATATACAAAGTAGATCCTAAATTGATACAGTTCCTAAACATAGTAATGAAAAACTGGAAAACCACACTTAATATCCAAACAAATTCAGATAATATCACATCACAGCCAATACAGATTAAGCGTGGAATATACCAAGGAGACTCATTAAGTCCTTTCTGGTTCTGTCTTGCTCTGAACCCACTATCCAACATGCTAAATAATACAAATTATGGATATAGTTATAATAGAAGGAAACATTCCACGTAGGAAAAATATACCTAAAAACAAAGATGATGTGACTTACCAAATGAAGGTGCTGGCAGGTCGACAGACACACAAACGAACACAAACATACACACAAAATTCAAGCTTTCGCAACAAACTGTTGCCTCTTCAGGAAAGAGGGAAGGAGAGGGAAAGACAAAAGGATGTGGGTTTTAAGGGAGAGGGTAAGGAGTCATTCCAGTCCCGGGAGCGGAAAGACTTACCTTAGGGGGAAAAAAGGACGGGTATACACTTGCGCGCGCACACACACACACACACACACACACACACATATCCATCCACACATATACAGACACAAGTAGACATATTTAAAGACAAAGAGTTTGGGCAGAGATGTCAGTCGAGGCAGAAGTGCAGAGGCAAAGATGTTGTTGAATGACAGGTGAGGTATGAGTGGCGGCAACTTGAAATTAGCGGAGATTGAGGCCTGGTGGATAACGGGAAGAGAGGATATATTGAAGAGCAAGTTCCCATCTCCGGAGTTCGGATAGGTTGGTGTTAGTGGGAAGTATCCAGATAACCCGGACGGTGTAACACTGCGGCAAGATGTGCTGGCCGTGCACCAAGGCATGTTTAGCCACAGGGTGATCCTCATTACCAACAAACACTGTTTGCCTGTGTCCATTCATGTGAATGGACAGTTTGTTGCTGGTCATTCCCACATAGAATGCACCACAGTGTAGGCAGGTCAGTTGGTAGATCACGTGGGTGCTTTCACACGTGGCTCTGCCTTTGATTGTGTACACCTTCCGGGTTACAGGACTGGAGTAGGTGGTGGTGGGAGGGTGCATGGGACAGGTTTTACACCGGGGGCGGTTACAAGGGTAGGAGCCAGAGGGTAGGGAAGGTGGTTTGGGGATTTCATAGGGATGAACTAAGAGGTTACGAAGGTTAGGTGGACGGCGGAAAGACACTCTTGGTGGAGTGGGGAAGATTTCATGAAGGATGGATCTCATTTCAGGGCAGGATTTGAGGAAGTTGTATCCCTGCTGGAGAGCCACATTCAGAATCTGATCCAGTCCCGGAAAGTATCCTGTCACAAGTGGGGCACTTTTGTGGTTCTTCTGTGGGAGGTTCTGGGTTTGAGAGGATGAGGAAGTGGCTCTGGTTATTTGCTTCTGTACCAGGTCAGGAGGGTAGTTGCGGGATGCGAAAGCTGTTGTCAGGTTGTTGGTGTAATGCTTCAGGGATTCCGGACTGGAGCAGATTCGTTTGCCACGAAGACCTAGGCTGTAGGGAAGGGACCGTTTGATGTGGAATGGGTGGCAGCTGTCGTAATGGAGGTACTGTTGCTTGTTGGTGGGTTTGATGTGGACGGACGTGTGAAGCTGGCCATTGGACAGGTGAAGGTCAACATCAAGGAAAGTGGCATGGGATTTGGAGTAGGACCAGGTGAATCTGATGGAACCAAATTCTGGAGTTCTTCTTCACTGTGAGTCCAGATCATGAAGATGTCATCAATAAATCTGTACCAAACTTTGGGTTGGCATGCCTGGGTAATCAAGAAGGCTTCCTCTAAGCGACCCATGAATAGGTTGGCATACGAAGGGACCATCCTGGTACCCATGGCTGTTCCCTTTAATTGTTGGTATGTCTGGTCTTCAAAAGTGAAGAAGTTGTGGGTCAGGATGAAGCTGGCTATGGTAATGAGGAAAGAGGTTTTAGGTAGGGTGGCAGGTGGTCGGCGTGAAAGGAAGTGCTCCATCGCAGTGAGGCCCTGGATGTGCGGGATATTTGTGTATAAGGAAGTGGCATCAATGGTTACAAGGATGGTTTCTGGGGGTAACGGATTGGGTAAGGATTCCAGGCGTTCGAGAAAGTGGTTGGTGTCTTTGATGAAGGATGGGAGACTGCATGTAATGGGTTGAAGGTGTTGATCTACGTAGGCAGAGATACGTTCTGTGGGGGCTTGGTAACCAGCTACAATGGGGCGGCCGGGATGATTAGGTTTGTGAATTTTAGGAAGAAGGTAGAAGGTAGGGGTGCGGGGTGTCGGTGGGGTCAGGAGGTTGATGGAGTCAGGTGAAAGGTTTTGTAGGGGGCCTAAGGTTCTGAGGATTCCTTGAAGCTCTGCCTGACCAGCAACAAACTGTCCATTCGCATGAATGGACACAGGCAGACAGTGTTTGTTGGTAATGAGGATCACCCTGTGGCTAAACATGCCTTGGTGCACGGCCAGCACATCTTGGCGCAGTGTTACACCGTCCGGGTTATCTGGGTACTTCCCACTAACACCAACCTATCCGAACTCCGGAGATGAGAACTTGCTCTTCAATATATCCTCTCTTCCCGTTATCCACCAGGCCTCAATCTCCGCTAATTTCAAGTTGCCGCCACTCATACCTCACCTGTCATTCAACAACATCTTTGCCTCTGCACTTCTGCCTCGACTGACATCTCTGCCCAAACTCTTTGTCTTTAAATATGTCTGCTTGTGTCTGTATATGTGTGGATGGATATGTGTGTGTGTGTGCGCGAGTGTATACCCGTCCTTTTTTCCCCCTAAGGTAAGTCTTTCCGCTCCCGGGACTGGAATGACTCCTTACCCTCTCCCTTAAAACCCACATCCTTTTGTCTTTCCCTCTCCTTCACTCTTTCCTGAAGAGGCAACAGTTTGTTGCGAAAGCTTGAATTTTGTGTGTATGTTTGTGTTCGTTTGTGTGTCTGTCGACCTGCCAGCACCTTCATTTGGTAAGTCACATCATCTTTGTTTTTAGGTATAAATTATGGATATAATATTACTGGAACATACCCACACAAAATCACACATTTGCTTTACATGGATGATCTAAAACTACTGGCAGCAACCAATCAACAACTCAACCAATTACTAAAGATAACAGAAGTATTCAGCAATGATATAAATATGGCTTTTGGAACAGACAAATGTAAGAAAAATAGCATAGTCAAGGGAAAACACACTAAACAAGAAGATTACATATTGAATAACCACAGTGATTCCATAGAAGCGATGGAAAAAACAGATGCCTATAAATATCTAGGATACAGACAAAAAATAGGAATAGATAATACAAATATTAAAGAAGAACTAAAAGAAAAATATAGACAAACGCTAACAAAAATACTGAAAACAGAATTGACAGCAAGAAACAAGACAAAAGCTATAAATACTTATGCTATACCAATATTGACCCACTCATTTGGAGTAATGAAATGGAGTAACACGGACCTAGAAACACTCAATACACTTACATGATCACAATGCCACAAATATAGAATACATCACATACATTCAGCAACAGAAAGATTCACATTAAGCAGAAAGGAAGGAGGAAGGGGATTCATCGACATAAAAAACCTACATTATGGACAGGTAGACAATTTAAGAAAATTCTTTCTAGAACGAGCAGAAACTAGCAAAATACACAAAGCAATCACTCATATAAATACATCGGCTACACCACTGCAATTTCATAACCACTTCTACAACCCTTTAGATCACATAACATCAACAGATACGAAGAAAGTAAATTGGAAAAAGAAAACACTACATGGCAAGCACCCGTATCATCTAACACAGCCACACATCGATCAAGACGCATCCAACACATGGCTAAGAAAAGGCAATATATACAGTGAGACGGAAGGATTCATGATTGCAATACAGGATCAAACAATAAACACCAGATATTGCAGCAAGCATTTTATTAAAGATCCCAATGCCACAACAGATAAATGCAGACTTTCTAAACAACAAATAGAAACAGTAGATCACATCACAAGTGGATGTACAATACTAGCAAATACAGAATACACCAGAAGACATGACAATGTAGCAAAAATAATACATCAACAACTTGCCATAAAACATAAACTAATAAAACAACACGTTCCCACATACAAGTATGCACCACAAAATGTACTGGAGAATGATGAATACAAATTATACTGGAACAGAACCATTATAACAGATAAAACAACACCACATAACAAACCTGACATCATACTCAACAATAAAAAGAAGTAATTAACACAACTAATCGAAATATCCATACCCAATACAACAAATATACAGAAGAAAACAGGAGAAAAAATTGAAAAATACATCCAACTGGCGGAGGAAGTCAAGGACATGTGGCATCAGGATAAAGTTGACATTATACCGATTATACTATCAACTACAGGAGTCATACCACACAATATCCACCAGTACATCAATGCAATGCAGCTACATCCAAACATATATATACAACTACAGAAATCCGTAATTATTGATACATGTTCAATAGCCCGAAAGTTCCTAAATACAATGTAACATATACCATACAGTTAAAAGGAAGTCACGCTTGATCAAGGTCCGCGTCACGTTCCATGTTTAACCAGACCTAAGGTCTGAGAAAGGAAAGAAGATAATAATAATAATAAACAAGTAAGTGGAAAGAGATTGCAGCTAAAATGCACCTACTCCGACGTAGATAATGAACAGGGGCCTATTCGTGCCTGTAAGATGGAAGAGTGTCTTTTACCCTTCCACACAACAGATATGTGTGCCCCCCCCCCCCCCCCCCCCCAACCTCCCTTTTTTCCCAGTATCCCTCACTATCATTAGTACAAATCTGAGTCTCATAATTTTTTAACTCCACTCTATGATAAATCACAAGATGGTTGTAACCTGCCTCCTCCACCCCACTTAAAAAGAAATGCCATCCAAATCTATTTAACAGTCCTCTGCAATGAATTCCTCCATAAGTGATACCAAAATCCTCTTAGACTTATTTTCCGGCTACTGATGTACATCATCTGAACAACCCCCCACCCAAAACTACAGACTCTTCCCCAATCTACTTACCAAAACAAAATTCATTAGTTTCTGCTCCTACCCCCAAAAGATCCATCTATTTAATAATTCCCCACATATTTCATGACAAAACAAAAACCTAACAACCACTGATACATTTGCTATCACCCATTTCTTGTATAGGACACGTAATATGAAATTAATACAAATGAAAGTAAGTCAGCAAATTGAACCTCAGTCTCTCAAACCAGATCCTGCAGTGGACTGAGCCCTCCCAACTCACCCACATATCTGAAAAATGACTAGCAGACACTTCAGTCAGATGTGTATTTTCACCACATATGACATTTGTAGTACTCATGAATGATACCCTCCTTTTGAAGATATCTAACACTTGACTGCAAATCTTCCATTCTTAACAACAACATACAGCTAGTGAATGTAACTGATGGACCCATTAGGCTACAGCTGACCCATACATTCTGTTATTGTCACCACAAGGGAATGTCTTTGAGAACTGAGGGATGCTCCTGGGAAACATTCCCTCTCCTTACTGCTTTCCACTCTGTGGCTGCCAGCGATCTTTGTTACTGAGCATCCAAAAAATAATACATTTCTAGTAGATTTACTTGCTAGTTGGTGGTTGCTAATACAGTACCACAGTTTTATAACGCACAAGATGATTACTGTGCATTTCTCTTAGGATTTACATACTTTTAGACTTCCAGACTGTAACATTCGCTTGGTTGCATAGTGTACACTCAAATTAACCCTCCTGCTTAATCTTTGTGAAGGACTGGCAACTGAATCTTAACATATAACTTCAGCAATGTATCCTGTCTACGAGGTGCTACAAAGTGAAGTGGTACAATGGTTAAAGATATTGAACTAGTGTTTGGGTTCAGTGGTTTTCAGTTGAATGTTCATCTCCTCAGATTGAGGTTTCTCCCTGTTGGAGGCTTGAGTCCTCCCTCGGGCATGAGTGTGTGTGTGTGTGTGTGTGTGTGTATTGTCCTTAGCGTAAGTTAGTTTTAAGTTAGATTAATAAGGGACTGATGACCTCAGCAGTTTGGTCCCATAAGATCTTACCACAAATTTCCAATTTTTATAATATTCAGCCTATTGAGTTGAATTACAGGATATATTGATAGCACTGAGATAGATGAGACATCGTGTTGCTCTGAATTTCCTCCCATCTTCCAGTTTGTTCAGTACTTTGTAGATGATTCAGCAAATGAAATAGTCTATAGTGCCCAGAATATTGTTCCCCTGCCTCGGTGCAGGGGAAGATGGAATGCTATCGGGTAGCTACACTCAAACCTCCAAGTTTTGAGTTTTCAGTACAATGTGACACTATGATTGTGTGTGCCCTAAGAAGTGCATTGGCAGTGAATTGTTGGCATGTGGCACAGTCATGTAGACACAAGATGCACTGGAAAACTAGCCATGAGCTGCAGGTGGCAGTTACTCCGTGTGTTGCGTTCCGCAGGTGGCATATGGAATATTGATAGGAGAATGATGCTCTTCCGTGGCAATACAGTATTCACATAATTCTCCCCCTCCCCCTCTCTCCTGCAGTGTCGGGGGCTAGAATAGACCCACAGCAATTCCTTTCCTGTCGTAAGAGACAACTAATAAGAGTTTGTTTTAATTGACACATTTTTACATTGGTGTTTTGACTATTCTTTGGACTTCTCAAGATTTTTGCTCTTTTCACCTTTTTAATACTCCCCCCCCCCTCACCTTTTTTGACTTCAAATTCTGTCCCCATTTTGGGTTAGGCCTCCACTCTCCAAATTTTACAGAACTGCGGGCCATTTGGGAAAGGGTGCCTTACAGTGATGTGTTAACTGTCAGCTGTTCACTGTGCACTGTTATCTTTTGTACCTACCAATCAAGTGGATTTATCTTTCCAACTGAAATCCAGTGTGTTAGCCAGTCCGTTGTTTTGGGGTCATCATGTACATTCTCGGTGGTAGCCCCCTGACAATGCAGGGATCGCACTGTGGATGCCTGAGCCGTAACCTCCCCGTGTCAACCAAGGAGTTGGTGTCTATCCACTTCTGGGTACCACTGAAGCTTTTGTCCTAGCCTTCAAAGGCAACATTTTGTCTTGGAAGCTTAAGGTCATGGTTTATAGGTGTCATGTCAGTCCTTATTTTCCTATTCTGATGAGATGTTTTAGGTGCCAAAGGTTCAGACACATGTCCTCCCGCTGTTCTAATCTGTAGGGCATATGGACAGGCATCCCATGAGAGCAGCCTTCTTAAGCAACCCCCTCATACAGTCAACTGTCCAGAATCGTACCCTCCTCTTTCACCACAATGCTCAGTCTTCAGGAAGGAGAAAAAAAATTCAAGGGTACAAAATGCTTGACCACATGTCTTATCAAGATGCAAAGAAAAAGTTTGAAAGACTTCATCTGACTGATGTGGTCTCAAATGATGTGACTGTTGTGTCAGAGCCGTGTCGGCAAGACCACCATTAAGTTTGATCCATTCATTGTGGATCATCCACCTCTGTGCTAATCACTCCTATTGGAGGTGCTCCCCATGGATGCCACCTCACCAGGCAAAGGCCACCTGGCACAGCAGTTGTTGCCAGGAGTCCTAGTACCCTGAAGTGGATAGACACCTACTCTGTGGCTGACATGGGGAAGTTACAGCTCAGGCATCCACAGTGCGAGAAGGTACATGATGACCCCAAAACAACGGACTGGCTAACACACTGGATTTCAGGTGGAAAGATAAATCCACTTGATTGGTAAGTACAAAAGATAACAGTGCACAGCTGACAGTTAACACATCACTGTAAGGCACCCTTTCCCAAATGGCCCGCAGTTCTGTAAAATTTGGAGAGTGGAGGCCTAACCCAAAATGGGGACAGAATTTAAAAAGTCATAAAAGGTGAGGGGGGGGGGGGAGTATTAAAAAGATGAAAAGAGCAAAAATCTTGAGAAGTCCAAAGAATAGTCAAAACACCAATGTAAAAATGTGGTCAAATAAAAAAAAAAACTCTTATTAGTTGTCTCTTACGACAGGAAAGGAATTGCTGTGGGTCTATTCTAGCCCCCGACACTGCAGGGGAAAGGAAACCTCAATCCGAGGTTTCATGCAATAAGGTCTTGCAAGACACCTCCTGGTCCTGGTCATATTTCAGGGTTGTGCTGCAATTGGGGGAGGGAATGTCAGCTTCCTTGCCCCCAAAACCTATAGCACCAGTCGTTCCCACATCATGAGTCCAGCCACAGATGCCTACTCATCCTCTGGCGTCATCAGGGATGAGTACACCTGTCAGAGTGACCCCTCTCAAGACAAGGACCAGCAGCCACAAGGCTGTGGGCCGAAGAATGGTATACTTCTCTTCACTCCCAGAAGATAGAATTGGGAAATCACAGAAATCAAAGACTCACAAGGATAAGAAGGATAAACAGAAAGATTAACGAATCACACAAAATTGGATGTTCTATGACGTGGTAGCAAAGTAATCACACTCATTTTTTGTATTCACCACTGTCTCTCTCAGACCTGACTCCAATGCTCCTTCAATGGATCTGTAACAGCTACTATCACCATCTAACAGAACTCCGTCATCTAATGGCAACACACCTCCCTACTCTGAAAAACTACAAACCATATTGTACCAATCGTGTTAATGTTGAGAAAGCATCCACTAGCGTCTGTACCTTCATATGCTCTGATATTTCCAGTGAGTAGGTGCCCATTACCACTGCACTAGAAGCAATGGCCATTAGTGTCTACCTGTTGGTTTGGATTACAATATGTAATGTTTATCTACCCCAGATGGACCTTACCAAAGTCATGATCTATTAGAGTTAGTAGAACAGCTACCTCACCCCTTCCTCTTATTGGGGGACTAGAAAGCTCATACACCTCTTTGGGTCAATTCCTTTTGGGATTGGACATCTGCCATTCTCATCACTGGAACTGCAGCACATTTCAGTGCTGCCCACGGAACATACTCAGCTATTGGTCTCACAATTTGCAGCCTGAGTATCTTGCCCCTCATTAAGTGGCGTGTCCATGGTGATCTTTGTGACGGTGACCATTTTCCTACATTCTCTCAGTCTCCACTCACAGCCATCTGGAACTTACTCCAAGTTGGTCACTTCAGAAAGCTGACTGGCAGGCTTTTGGAACACCACATGGCACTTCAACGGCACAAGCACCATCCCTTTATTGATAATTTAATATCATTCAAGAGACTCTAGGCCAATATACGCTTTTTGCTAAAGAAAAGTAAGCAGGAGTGTGGGAGCAATACGTATCATCATGCGATCCCACACATCATTGTCCCAAGTATGGACTAAACTCTGCCACATTTGCGGCCATCCACCACCCACAGCAGTTCGTGCCATCCTTATCAGTGTTAACATCTGCACTGATCCCGTGGTACTTATCAAATTGTTTTGCAGCACACTTCACAGAAGTGTCTCCTTGCAGTAATTATCATCCTCATTTCCTGACCCATAAACACCTTATTGAGTGCCGCCCGCTATCCTTCCATGCACATGGCTCTCTATCATACAGCATCCCTTTTAGTGAATGTGAGCTCACAGTGCTTTGGCAGAGTGTCAAGATACTGCCCCTGGACTGAACAAAAACCACAACCAAATGCACAAACTTCTTCATGCTGATGTCACGAGACATATCCTCGGGCTTTTTAATCGTATTTGGCAGGAAGTGCAATTTCCCTCTCAATGGTGGGAAGATGGTACTAGGTCTACAACTTTGCTTCCACCATTTTTTCTCGAAGTTCAGGGCTTTATTGTGAAAAATTTACAAAAAATTTGATTCATAGTATTGCCCATCGCTAGCCACTACATTCAACCATCTTTCGGATAGCATATAAATCCCGTTGCAGAAGAACTGGGCGTCTAGTGTGGGGATCTGTGAATCGATTCAGTTTTGCACTTGTTCATATGATCGGAAGTGCTGGTTAGCCAGACTGTATGCCACTGATTGAAAAAGGTGGTAGTCAGAAGAAGCAACGTATGGAGAATACGGCGGGAGGGATAGGACTTCTCATTTCAACGTTTCCATGTATATTTTGGCAGCTTTTGCGACATGGGGTTGAGCACTGACTTGCTGCAAAATTACAAAATTACCTTTACGTGTCTATCACTGTATTGTGGCCATTTGTGTTCCAGTGCTGGGCTCAAATGCGTCATTTGCTTTTGATAATGTTGTCCTATGACTGTCTTCGTCTATTTCAGTAGCTATGAAAATGTTCTGTCTTCCCCCGCCATGCTGGACTTGGACATAAAAATCATTGTTCTTAAGGCATTGAAAACATTCTCTCCACGTTCTTCCACTAATAGTTCCCTCACCATTGGTCTTACCCAACATTTTAAGTGCCACAGCCACAGATTTCTTCATAGTAAAGCAGAAAACTGAAACTTCCCGCAACTGGCGAGAAATGGATACATAATTTGACATACTTAATCAAGAATAACCTTAGGATGCAATCACAAATCGACTAATATTTTTGTGGCATTATGTTTACAGATGCCTAAGGTTATTGTATTAACACCTATGACCAACCACCTGAACCCCACTTGCCGCTACTGCCTTTTATTGCAAAATGGCGAAAACAGAGTTGTAGACCTAATATTATTCCTGTCCAGAAACTGGTGAAGGATCCACATCTTTTATCTCACTACCGGCCATTCTCTGTGACAAATGGGCTATCTAAGCTATTCGAATGAGTGGTTAACCCCTGTCTTTGTTGGTGCTGTGAAGCCAGAGGGCATATGCCATGATTCCAGAGTGACTTTTGGGCATTGTGGTCTACCACAGACCATCCGGTTTGTCTGGTATCTGCAGTGCACAATGCTTTTGTGCGTCCCAACATCTGATTGCTGTGTTCTTTGACCTACAGAAGGCATACGATACCACCTGGTGACATCACATCCTATTAACACTGCATGAGTGAGAGTTCCAGGGCAGTTTATCCACTTTTATCCAGAATTTCCTATCTGTCCATCTTTATCGGGTCAGGATAGGTGTGACCCTCAGCAACCAATATGTACAAGAAACTGGAGTCCCTCAGGGATTGGTTCTGAGTCTAATCATGTAGGCTGCCATCTTCAATGGTATTGTAACTGCAGTGGGCCCCACAATCTCTCTGTTCTCTCCGTCACTGTATGTGGATGATCTTTGTCTGTACTGTGCCACTGCATCATTGTGCGCCACTGAGCACCAACTTCAGGGGACTGTCTGGAGAGTATATTATTGACTCCTGAATCACGGCTCTCAGTTTTCTCCTGCAAAATCATGAGTTGTGCATTTTTTGGTGACCCTGGACTGTGCATTCGCACACAGAAATTTATCTTTTTGACTAGTTACTTGACGTTGTTTAAACTTTCCAATTCTTACATATTTTATTTGACAACAAGCTAAATGGCTGCCATGTGTCTGCTGGTTCAAGGCAACTGGCATGAAGAAGCTAAATGCTCTCTGTTTTCTTAATAACTCCTAGTGGGGTGTGGGCTGCATAGCTCTTCTGAGATTTTACAAAGCACTGATTTATCCCTCTTGGACTATGAATTTGTTGCCCATGGGTCAGCAGCACTGTCCGTACTGAGATGCTGGATCCTGTTCACTACACTGGCGTGTGGTTGGCAATGGGGGCCTTCTGTATGAGCCCTATTGACAGCCTCCTGGCAGAAGCCCGTGTCCCAGCTATGCAGGTTAGTCACAATCTGTCCCCACAACCAACAGTTCAGACTGTTTGTGCATCACCCAAAACTGGGTAGATCAGCTGGGATCTGACTTGATACTCTGCTAAAGGACCTCCAGCAGCCTCCTTTAGTCTGTGTTCCTAGAGCTCCCTCTCAACACCCCACATGTTCTATACCCTCTCCTGTGATACTGATGGCCCTTTTTTGTGGCCCCAAGAAGGATCCTGATCCTACCCTTCTCTGACACCTGTTTCATGCAATCCTTCATGATTATTCTAATTCAGTATGCATTTACACAGATGGATCAAAAGTCAAAGACAGGGTTGGTTTTGCTTCTGCACATGCAAGGGGACACGAGAAGCACACTCTGCCGAGTGCCTGCAGTGTTTACGCTGCAGACTTGTTTGCCATATCTGAGGTTTTATGGTATGTCAAATCCGTGGCTATGATGAACTTTCTGATCTGTAGTGATTCCGTGAATAGCTTAACCATCTCAAATATCTTTTGGTCGCCAACATCCAGGACCTACTGGTTGACCTCTATGGCTCTGGAAAGACAGACGCCGAGCCACATAGGCATTCCAGGAAATGAACTCGTCAACATCTACATAAAGATGCTATTACAGGAGATCAACTTGATGTCACAATACTGGGCACTGAGTTATGATTACAGTGTCGACACAATGTTTTGAGGCTCTGGGAATTGGAATGGCAGGCTGTTATGGCCCACAATAAGTTAGAGGGATGAAGGGGTCCACCAAGGTGTGGCAACATTTTTCCATGACTTGAAAAGAGGCCATTCTGCTACACTGACTGTGCATCAGCCACGCGAGACTCGCCCATGCGTTCCTTCTGCATTGAGAGGATCATCATCACTGCAGCTTCAGAGTCTACTGATGACAGTGCATGTTCTTGTTGAATGCACCCTGCTGGCTGGTTTGTGGCATGCTCTCAGCTTGCCTACCTCACTGCCTCAGATGTTTTCTGATGATGAGATAGCCACTATCAAAATGTTGCCTTTTTTGAGGGAAAGCAGATTTTACACTAAACTACAATAGTCTTCCACTTTCAGTGTTAGGGGTGGTTGTGTGGGGGAGGGGGGGGGGGACAGCTGCCTCTTGCGGTGGTGGATACAGGTAACCCCCCCCCCCTCCCCCCATGCAACTGCAGGGTACTTTCTTTTTCCCCTCACCTTCTTGTGCCTTTAGACCCTCTTGCGTAAGATGCTGTCTGGGTTAACTCTATTTTCTTTTACGTATCGTGTTACAACTACTGCCATGCCCTCCTTCAAACTCTTAGACTTACTTGTATAGTTTGGGCCCCACTTTTTTTGCTTTTTACCATTTTACATATATATCTCATGAAATAGTTTAGTCATCACAGAAATCACAGTATCATCATCACATAGCTTTCCATACATTGGATCACACAGATGAGTATGGCTTGTGGTGAAGTCTTTCATTGCTGGACATCTGAGGCTCATGATTGGCATTTTTATGGCTACAGTCCCTCAGTCTAAAGTGACCTGTTCATGATCAGTTAAATTTGTAATTGGATGGTGATTTATGTCCTCACATTGCAGGTACTCATCCTTCAGACCAAACTTATGTGGCCGACATGATCAAGTGTCAGGCGAAACCAGGTCCATATTTACCACGGAAAAGTTGCACATCATCTATAACGTGAAACCAAGTCAACAAGTGTCATGGGAAGGATGCAAATACTATTACAGAATACAATCTCTGTCAACTGGATGTTCACAGTGCCCCAAAGAAACCAAGTACAATGATGTATGTACTCATAGTAAGATGTCATCCCAGAAGGAACAGTGGCACTGTATTACCAGTCTCTTTCCACAATATCAACAGGAGTGTGCCAATTGAGCATGTGGTGAGAATCAATTTGTATCAGGAGTGCTCCAGTTGAGCAAGTGATGAGAATCAATCTTCAGAGTTACTACACAGAGTCTGATAGACGTTACCTAACACACAGGCTGCCATGAGATCATTAGCCAGGGCAGGAGCTTTTGATGGTTAGTTTTTTCAGAATCCCGAGGCAAGATAATAATCTTTGTTCCCAGTTATGGCATGCCCATCTTGTCGTTGAAAGTTTCTTCCCTCTTAGAATCTTCTGCACAGCTGTGAGGTGGAACTATAGGTGACTTTCATCTCTCGGCCTACCTGGGAACGTCTATGACTAGTCTTTAATGTGCTAACAATGACTTGACTGTTGATGAAGTCATCCAAATGTGTTTAGCATTCAGCTTTTCTGCATCTCAAATGCTGAAAGTGCATAGTACACAGTCAGAACTCTTTCGCCAGGATCTGTGTCCCCCAAGGACTGTTCCAGCACTGTATAATATTACCACATTTGTCATTTGGTTTTGTGTTGTCCCATCCCTGTTCAATCGGCACAGTGCTGCCATGACACAATATTTTTCAAATGGACCTTTAACTTGTGGACATAGGTGTACTAATCACTCGAACACCTCAAAATGTTCACAAAGCATTAATACTGACTCTACTGCCGGGTGCCATATAAGCTGTTCTCTTATTGTTTTGGCATTGTATGTGTTCTTTTATTGGAGCTGTCTTTCCACCTCCTCGGAGGCTGTCAAGCAATACTCGAGATGAGCTCCCCTAGAAAAATGAATACAGCCGAGAATTTGTTTTAACTGCAGCTTCCAGGACTGTTAAAGTAGGTTAAATTCTTTTAATCTTGACAGAACATTGTCCTTGGTGATTTGCGACAAGTCAAAAGAACAATCCGTGTGAAAGGCAGATCTTCATTTCGGAGTGAAAGTTTGGCACTCAGTTTTAAATTCACAAAAACAAATAACACAAAATGAAACTTGATCTCCTTACAGCTTATTGAAAGTTCAAATAACTTACATCAAGGACATTACAGGGCAGCATTCCTGCAAGTTATTTTAATAAATAATGCATAGCCTATTCGACTGATGAAGATAATTTATTTTTCTGTTAAGGAACATAGTGAGCTCTGTATTCCTTACGTATTAAATAAAACTCAAACATTATCTTCAGTCATTAAGTCAGTAAGTCTTTAACCAGTTTGTGAAATGTTGCACTTCAACATTTATGATTTAAAATCATATATTTGTGCCTCTCTTGTTTGTTTCAAGATCCTAGAAAAATTACCTTGTTGCCATTTTTTTAAAGGGCTATTTGGGCTGCATTGGAGATTGCTCAAGTCCAGTGAACAGAGGAGACATGTCTCGAAGTGTTGTAAACTCTTTTTTGCCATGGAGTGCATATGTAGAAGCTTTTCTTGTTGCCAGTCATTGCTACGGTAGTTTCATTATGTCGTTGGTCACTACTTTTGAGTTAATATGTCATGTTGCTGCATGCATGTTTGATTTTCTCAGATGGTGTGAACTCATATGGCTGAGTGATGAGAGTTTGTGGTAGAATTATCTATTATGAAGCAATGGAAAATCTAGGATGGAATAATAACAATATTATGAAAAGGATAGGCTGCTACTCACCATATAGCGGAGATATTGAGTCACAGATAGGCACAACATAAAGACTGTCAAACAAGTAATGTTCTGGCCAAAAAGATCTTCATTAGAATTAGATAATATACCTACCTACCTACACACACACACACACACACACACACACACACAAAAACGCGCGCGCGCACAAAACACACATGACCACTGCCTCTGGCAGCCAGAGACTTTGGTCATGTGTAAATGAGTTGCTTTTGTGTGTGTGTGTGTTTTGTGTGTTTTGTCTAATCCTGATGAAGGCCTTTTTGGCTGAAAGCTTACTTGTTTGACAGTCTTTTTGTTGTGCCTATCTGCGACTCAACCTCTCCGCTATATGGTGAGTAGCAATCTATTGTTTTCGTAGTATTGTAATTATCTATTATATTAATTTCTTCTGTCTTATGAACAGTTGACTTTACAACACTTTGTTAAAATCACTCTACTCAGTTTATAAAGATTTTTAAAAATTGGTAATGCAAAATTCCCTTCAGTTCCAGTTGCACTCAGTAACAAAGTATTAAAATCATATGTAGTCAAATTCTCCAACTCACTTATTTTCCCAAGCATGGACAGAGCACTTTAATCATCCACTCAAATCAGGAAAGAAAAGCCTCATAAGAACTCAATTCTGTTACTTTATTTTAAAACGTATACAATCCAGAATATATCTATAGATGCTGTTTCCAACAAAACTCAACAATGCAATTTGTCTAACGATTGTAATATTACCGTGTTTGTAGGGTTATATAGTCCATGGGGAGTGCACTGCTTAGGTGCCACGGAAATGCATATTACTCATAGTCTCATATTATAATGTACATGTTGATGCCATAAAAAGCTTTCTCCAATAAGTGGCAATGTGGTTTGGTTGTGTCGTGTTTCTTATTCAAATAAACATAATGATCATTTATTACCATTGAGAAAAAAATACACAGCTAAATAATGTTAAGGTGTATTTCACAATGTTAATTCAGCATTACTTGAGTTTTTCATGCTATATTTCATGTCCTCCTCCTCTCGTTTCAAATCCATAAAAGATCTGTTGTTAATATTGACGAAAAATTTGTAATTGAAATGAAAGAATACATGGATGCTTTGTAAAGTCAGCCTACATCAGTTGTAGGACCTGTGCAGGCAGTCTCTGTTGCCATTCCATCACAGTGTATGGCATTATTGTCTGTGTACCATTAGTTATGTAATGTGTTATCTCTTTGTTCTCTCTGGTTCATAGGGACACTGTAGACTGGATACCCCATTAAACAGTTTGGTTGATTCCATGTTAAATGGGGTCCACAATATTCAAGGATTCATTTTGTATAGTTTTGCATCAGCTCTGAATTCCTGCCCTTTCCCCATTCATCAACAAAATTAAATTCAAACACAGTGTTGATAGTCTTTGCACTTCATTATTTAAAAGAATGGGCTCCACTATCTCCTGTTTTTTCCTCTCCTTACAGACAAGGCTCCTTTTGAGATCTTGGGAAACAGCACGAGACATACAGTAAGGCAGTTATATTGCCCTATTGACAGTATTAAGGTCGACATCAACTCCACAGCTACGAGCACAGACTAGTCACAAAAAAAGCAGCATACTCTGTCGTGTGAAAGGCAGACAGTGTACCATTTCAGGGCACCAGAGCTATGTGCTGCCTAACTTGCAGCCTAGCCTTTTTCTCAGAACCTAAAATCCTCCATTTGATTGAGTGGACATCTTGACTGTTTAGTTCTCCAGAGAAATGAGTGTCTGATACTCAATTGGTGCGAAACCATTAAACAAACTGGAAATGTGCCAGCAAACTTTGGTATGCCTTGTCAGCATTACAGTGAGCAATATTAGTGTGCAAGTGAGTTTGAATGGGGCAAAATGATTGATCTCTGGGAAACAAGCTAGTTGTAGCATGACATTGCAGCTTGAACAGGACTTGCTGCTATGACTGTGTGGCATGTGTGGAACCACTGGATAGAAAATGCTCATACACAGCAGTGAGCAGGTACTGGACCTTGTAATGTGACGACAGTGTGAGATGACCACCAGCTTGTCCATGTGGCCTTAACCGACAGAACTTCATCTACATTGTTGGTGTGGTGTTAGACCACTGCAATAGCCATAGACATATCTGCACTGATGGTTTGATGATGTATGCTGAAGGCTGGACTGTGGTACGCGTGCCATTGCATCGTGTTTCACTGACGAGGAACCACCAATATCTCGGACTAAAACAGGCATGTGAATGCCTTCACTGGTGTGCTGAATAGCGAAATGTTGTGTTTTTGGACAAGTCCAAACTTGTCCTGCAGTGATGGCTATGTGCATGTTAGATGCTATCATGGTGGATGCAATCACACTGCATTGTTGAACAGCACAGAGGGGACAAATGCTGTGTGTAATGGTTTGTAGTGCTGTTGGCTATAACATGTGATCTTGCTTTCTATGTATTGAAGGCAATCTGAATAGCAACCACTACATCTGAGATATTTTATAATCGAGGCACTGTCCCTCCTACGGGCTGTTCCATATGTCATATTTCACCAGCACTATGCATGGCAACATGTAGCAAGGACTGTGCAAGCCTTCTTCTAAGAATGATGGGTACCACTGCTTCCCTGGCCTGCACATTTGCCTGACATGTCGTGCTTTGAACATACCTGGGATATGGTCAGTCAGCAACTAGTTCATCCTAGTCTTCCTGTAATTATTGTTTATGCTTTGTGGGTGTGCCTACAAACCTCGTGACTGTGTGTTCTCCACAGTGAATCCAGCATCTCTTCAGTTCCACACTGTGATGTCCAGAGGCACTGATCACAGCACATGGTGACTGCTTAGCTTGATGTATTCTCATGGTCAAATTTCATGTACAGTTCTGTGATTCTAGCAATGTGTGTATTTTTTCTCCATAACCTATGGAATAAAATTCATGAGTAATAAATCACAAGTGTCCTTCTGGTTGTTGGAATTTTCAGAAACTGGATTATAGGGAGGAAGTACTCAGAACAAGGTGTCGTCTTCCCACATTTAAAAGTTCAAGAATGTGTAACTACACACCTAAAATTAGTTAGATAACTTCAAAATAAGGTGGCGAAGAGTTCTCAGGCTTCCAGCTGGGTGGCAGTGTCTTCAAACTGTGACGTTTCGACGAGTGACATACTCATCATCTTCTGGCAAAGTGCCGAGACTTTGCGGATGCCGGTCCCTTTATACCTGCGATGTGCCCCCCACCACCTGGCCGCGGGAGGCTGGGTCCAGAGGAGCCGGCGGGCGGGGTGGAGGGGGAAGTGGGTGCGCCGTTCCTGTCTCCGTCAGAGCATTCTGATCGCATCTCGTGAGCTGGACAGTTCTTGTTGCGTTCCTGGCGTATTGCGGCTAATGTTGTATTCCAGGCTGCGCTCAGTTTATAGCCTTCGTCCCTGTTCACAAGATTCTCGTGGACCCGTATTTCTATTGATTCTTTAATGACGCTATCCCAATAGCTCCCGGCTCGGCATAGCACTCCGGTGTTTTCGAAATCAAAGGTGTGGTTTCCTTTGATGCTATGTTCAGCTATAGCAGATTTCTCTATCTGTCCAAGTCGAACATGCCTGATGTGTTCCTCGCACCTTTTAGAGATGCAGCGCTGCGTTTGACCAATGTACTGCACACCACATTCGCAGGCAATGCTGTATATACCAGGTGTGTTTAGTTTGAGTGGGTCTTTAGCTGAGCCCAGCAGCTCTTTCGTCTTCGGCGGTGGTCGGAAGACGGTATTTATGTTAGATTTTCTTAATAGCTTCCCGATTTTGGCTGATGTGGGCCCCAAATATGGAAGAAAGGCGAGTCTCTTGTTAACTTCCTCTTCCTGAAATTTGTCAGCCTGTCTCCTCTTGAAGGCCCTGCCAATCTGTGTTTCACTGTACCCGTTTTTCCGAAATACCTCTCTTAGGTGGTGTAATTCGTCTGAGAGGCTTTCTTTGTCATAAATGACGTGCGCACTATGTACTAAGGTGGTCAGTACTGACTGGTGTTGCGCCGGATGGTGGCATCTGGTTGCATGGAGGTACAGGTCTGTGTGCGTCTTTTTTCTATATACTGAATGGCCCAGCGTGCCATCCGCTTTCTTCCTGATCAGTATGTCCAGGAGTGGAATACAGCCATTCTCTTCTACTTCCATCGTGAAGGTGATATTCTCATGTACGCCGTTTAGGTGGTCCATAAACTCCTCCAGTGCCTGCCTGCCATGCTGCCAAATCACGAAAGTGTCGTCCACATAGTGGAAGAAGTGCCTGGGTTTACGGTGAGCAGTTTGTAGTGCCACCTCCTCAAAGTGTTCCATATAAAGATTCGCGATCCCTGGAGCAAGGGGAGATCCCATGGCCACTCCATCCACTTGCTCATAATGCTCTCCATTGCACTTGAAGTAGGTGGTCGTAAGTGCATATTCAAAGAGCTTCACTGTTTCAGGCTCGAAGTGCTGATTAAGGAGCGACAAGGCGTCTTGTAGCGGCACTTTCGTGAACAAGGAGGTGACGTCGAAGCTCACGAGTAGGTCATCACTCTGTATTCGGATGTCCTTCAGTATTCTAACGAAATCTGCGGAGTTTTTCACATGATGACTGCAGTGTCCCACCAGTGGTTTCAATAGTGTCGCCAGCAGCGCTGCATCTCTAAAAGGTGCGAAGAACACATCAGGCATGTTCCACTTGGACAGATAGAGAAATCTGCTATAGCTGAACATAGCATCAAAGGAAACCACACCTTTGATTTCGAAAACACCAGAGTGCTATGCCGAGCTGGGAGCTATTGGGATAGCGTCATTAAAGAATCAATAGAAATACGGGTCCACGAGAATCTTGTGAACAGGGACGAAGGCTATCAACTGAGCGCAGCCTGGAATCCAGCATTAGCTGCAATACGCCAGGAACGCAACAAGAACCGTCCAGCTCACGAGATACGATCAGAATGCTCTGACGGAGACACGAACGGCGCACCCGCTTCCCCTCCACCCCGCCCGCCGGCTCCTCTGGACCCAGCCTCCCGCGGCCAGGTGGTGGGGGGCACATCGCAGGTATAAAGGGACTGGCATCTGCAAAGTCTCGGCACTTCGCCAGAAGATGATGAGTATGTCACTCGTCGAAACGTCGCAGTTTGAAGACACCGCCACCCGGCTGGAAGCCCGAGAACTCTTCGCCAGCTGTATACGCCGGGAAAGCATACATTCTCAAAATAAGGTGTTATTTATTGAGATGCAACTGTTAAGCATGTAGATTGGTTTCTTAAATGACAAAAGTTAACTTCAGCCATAGTTCAGTTCCCTGACCCTCAGGAAAGGTTTGGTCTATTGCCATCCTATTATTGATGTGAAGGGGTTGCAGATGGAATGATGTGATGAAACGGTAATAGATGTCAGAAGGATGGTAAAGCAAGTCATGGTGAGCTTGAAAATACTGCAATCTTTATTGTAACATGTTAAGATCATTGTCTACCGATGTCCTCACTACATGTAGGTCCTTAGGTCCTTCTGATCTTAAGGCCTGGGTAACTCCTCCCCCTATTCCTTTGTAAGCTTCTCCACCTATCCTTGTATCCTCTCCCAGGAGGGAACTGTTAATTCCAAAAGCTAGAAAGGTGTGTAACTTTCACTTTTATGCATGTCTATCAGTAGTCCTACATGTGTCCCTCCTGAAGGTAAGTGTTACCCAGTAATTCTGTTTCATAATTTATTGCTAGGAGGCTGTCCAGCAATGCTTGTGATTCCATCATGTCTTTTATGTAAAGGACTATGAGAATAAGTTAAACATGATAAAGGCTGTCTCAGATATTACATATTACCATTTTTCTATCATTCTATGTGTTGTATGAAGATTTGTAGAGCATATATGCAGATGTACATCTACATTCTGAACCTCCAAGGTAATGTGGTCATTCTGGTATGTTATTGCACTGAATGATTGTAAGTTTTTAGTCAGTAGGCTATTGAGTGTCATCTAATAAGTTTTCTTCTTGTTTCAGAACTTTGTTTCTGATTTTGCTTCAACAAGCAGAGATGATGTGTTTAGCGGATCGGATAAAGTGCAGTTGTTAAATCAAGTAATTTGTCAGCATTTCTATCGACAAGGAATGCTAGACATTGCTGAAGAGCTGGCTAAGGTCAGTATGCAGTGAGTAATAATTAAACTTCTTGTGATGCATGTTTAAGGTATTAACTAATTTAATAGGACAAAAATAGCAGTAGTTTTGAATGTTACGTGTGTAGGATTTTGGTAATAACTGCATAACTATGGTAGCCTAAATCTGATTGACAGTGTCTTTATAAGTTTTTTCTCGGGTAGACATGACTAATGTCGCAATCTCTGATGTGATATTTTGAGTAGGTTGTGAGAATGGTGTTCGTGTGTGTACCAACTTATAAATACCTCAAAAATTCTGAAATAGTGAGTATCATACATTTGGAAAGTCAGTTCAGCCATTAGAGAGAGAGATTCAAAACATTTGATACAACGAGTAGCCTAGAAAGAGAAATTATTAGAATTTTGTTACATTGAGTGATTGTGGAATGGCAGTTCATTATAGTGTTGTCATTCCAGAAAAATAGAGAAAGGAAGTTAGGTTAGATACATGCTTCTTCCCCCCCCCCCCCCCCCCCCCCCCCCCCCCAGAAGAAATGATATGATAAAGTTCTTCCAGCAGATCATAAGTGGGATTGTTCTCAAGGCTGTGAAAAAATATAAAAAATAATTAATTTTTCTTTTACCCATTGATGAAAAATATTACTGCAAGCATTTAAATGTATACATGCTGAATTAAAATTTATTAAATATTCCTAGGCTGTTGTAACAAAGCACAATCAAAATAAGTACTGTTTGTCTTGGTTACATACACAGATCTCAGTACTGCTCTGAAGCTGTGCCAATGTCTGGTATTATATAGCATTCATGGTACGTGATATAGCTATACTTGAGTCAGAATAGTAAAGTGATTGACAACTGAGCATGGAAAGAATGGATGTTGACAGTTTGCTCAAGCACAATATGGCTCCGATGACAGCAGCTGTGCAGTTCTGTACTGAGTACATTTATACTTTCCCTGTTAGCGTGTGGTATTTAGTTTGTTTGCAGGATGTTAATAGTCTTATCACTTTCTGTAGCTATTTCACAGTTAGCTTCACAATTCTGTAAAAGAAACATACTGCAAACAGAAACAAAGTGTATAAGAGCAAATCAGCAATAATGTTACAGATACACAATTGTTCTCAGTAGCTGACTGGGTTTTGGTAACCCACACTGAGGTAGAAGAGTGATAGGACAACTGTGCATGGCACAGGTTGTGTGCTGAAACTCATGCTCCGATTGGTTGTTGTTACAGTAGTTGCCCTCTAAACAAGTTATTCTGATCCAGATGTAACAGTATATTCATTCATTAATTCTGTGGACTTCGCTGTTGGTTTGAAAGAGGGTTACACCTTTAATTGGGGAATGAACGCAGTGATAAGCAGTTCTTTGAACAGACTCGCACAAGGAATTATTGAATTTCATCCACAGATACTTTATATGAGAGACTGTAGTGCTCTCCCAGTGTTGTCCAGGCTTGAAAGTTGTGCCTGCAGAGCGTGAGAACTATATGTACTCCTTCAGATGGTTACATTGACAAAAGCATAAGCAATGGCTTTTTTTACTATGCACAATATTCATGCTTGTTCAACAGATAATGTGACAAAACAACAGAATTTAAGTGTAAAATTCCTTTCATCCTTAGACATTATGATAGGAAAAGGGTGTACACAAAATATGTGTATACATTTTTCACTTCTTTGTATGACTTTCGGTAAGGATGTAGCATATTATGCTGGAGGGGTGAAGGGAGGGGGGGGGGGGGAGAGAGAGAGAGAGAGAGAGAGAGAGAGAGAGAGAGAGAGAGAGAGGGAGGGGGGGGGGATTAGTTCATGATTCAGTAATACACTCCTGGAAATTGAAAAAAGAACACATTGACACCGGTGTGTCAGACCCACCATACTTGCTCCGGACACTGCGAGAGGGCTGTACAAGCAATGATCACACGCACGGCACAGCGGACACACCAGGAACCGCGGTGATGGCCGTCGAACGGCGCTAGCTGCGTAGCATTTGTGCACCGCCGCCGTCAGTGTCAGCCAGTTTGCCGTGGCATACGGAGCTCCATCGCAGTCTTTAACACTGGTAGCATGCCGCGACAGCATGGACGTGAACCGTATGTGCAGTGGACGGACTTTGAGCGAGGCGTATAGTGGGCATGCGGGAGGCCGGGTGGACGTACCGCCGAATTGCTCAACATGTGGGGCGTGAGGTCTCCACAGTACATCGATGTTGTCGCCAGTGGTCGGCGGAAGGTGCACGTGCCCGTCGACCTGGGACCGGACCGCAGCGACGCATGGATGCACGCCAAGGCCGTAGGATCCTACGCAGTGCCGTAGGGGACCGCACCGCCACTTCCCAGCAAATTAGGGACACTGTTGCTCCTGGGGTATCGGCGAGGACCATTCGCAACCGTCTCCATGAAGCTGGGATACGGTCCCGCACACCGTTAGGCCGTCTTCCGCTCACGCCCCAACATCGTGCAGCCCGCCTCCAGTGGCGTCGCGACAGGCATGAATGGAGGGACGAATGGAGACGTGTCGTCTTCAGCGATGAGAGTCGCTTCTGCCTTGGTGCCAATGATGGTCGTATGCGTGTTTGGCGCCGTGCAGGTGAGCGCCACAATCAGGACTGCATACGACTGAGGCACACAGGGCCAACACCCGGCATCATGGTGTGGGGAGCGATCTCCTACACTGGCCGTACACCACTGGTGATCGTCTAGGGGACACTGAATAGTGCACGGTACATCCAAACCGTCATCGAACCCATCGTTCTACCATTCCTAGACTGGCAAGGGAACTTGCTGTTCCAACAGGACAATGCACGTCCGCATGTATCCCGTGCCACCCAACGTGCTCTAGAAGGTGTAAGTCAACTACCCTGGCCAGCAAGATCTCCGGATCTGTCCCCCATTGAGCATGTTTGGGACTGGATGAAGCGTCGTCTCACGCGGTCTGCACGTCCAGCACGAACGCTGGTCCAACTGAGGCGCCAGGTGGAAATGGCATGGCAAGCCGTTCCACAGGACTACATCCAGCATCTCTACGATCGTCTCCATGGGAGAATAGCAGCCTGCATTGCTGCGAAAGGTGGATATACACTGTACTAGTGCCGACATTGTGCATGCTCTGTCGCCTGTGTCTATGTGCCTGTGGTTCTGTCAGTGTGATCATGTGATGTATCTGACCCCAGGAATGTGTCAATAAAGTTTCCCCTTCCTGGGACAATGAATTCACGGTGTTCTTATTTCAATTTCCAGGAGTGTAGTTTGATGGGTAATATGTAAAACATTTACATTGCAATTAGGTATTTACTTTATTTCGTGTATTCCAGTGCAGCCAAATGCTTTCTTAAATTATCAGTTATTTTAAAATATTTATTATTCATAAGCAAAAAGGCTAACATGACAGTATTTTTAACTCCTATATTTTCATTTTGTAGGAAGCTGGCTTAAAAGCTGAAGATGGAGGCAAAGAACCATTTTCAGAATTGAACAGAATATTAGATTCTTTAAAAGGTCAGGATCTTCAACCTGCTTTAGAATGGGCCCAAGCGCATAGAGAAAGTTTGGATGCACAGGTAATTTCATAACAGCAAAAATGGAATATTGGAAACGATTTTGATCTTACCATATTTACCTGAGTACAAGGTGACCCTGAATATAGCACAACTCTCTCCTTTTTTTCTCCTAAGTGTCTCCCTGAGAAGATTTTCTTTTTAACATATTCTGACTAATCAAAATTACAAACTACATTGATATGATGTGCTTGTGAAAAAATGTAACATTATACCTCATCTAAAAGTAATGCTGTTTTTAGGTTGTTTACATTCCGATAATACAAAGAGAAATAAGACACACAAAAAGAAACAGTTTACATTAATTTCTATCTTCACTGCCTTTTTTTGGTTACCTGCTAAGCCAGTCATCTGTTGTATAATTATTTATTGTCATCATCACTGGAATCATCATCTGGGATGATAGATTCACCTAATTAACAAGAGGAGAGAAAAGAGGCAATGCATTTCAATATATAAGCAGCAATGAAACTTATAATCTTGGTTGTCACAAATATTTGGCTGTTTCTTCTGAATATGTCATGATTCCTGAGGTTGTGGTTACAGTGGAATCTGAGAATACAGCTGCTTTTTTGCAAATGTGTAGTGGATTTTGCATTTATATTGACATGGAAATGTGACAGTATTCATTTATCGTTTGCTTCCAAACACGTTGTCTGCCCATTCCTCTGTCAAGGGCTGCATAGAACCAGTAGCTGACATGACCCCTTTAGTTTCCATGATGCCTCATTGTGAAAATTGACATCATATTGTTCAGAAATGCATACTATTCTTGAGTATGTGTCCTATTTTAAAGTCAGTTCAAATCTGACTATAAATGGATACAGGAAAACGCAATTTAAACATGGTAGATAGTCATAAAAACTACGGTACACTGTATACATTCCCATGTTGCCAGCATGACAAAATTTGCCATCCACTCACTATTCTCCTCCTCAGGTTCATTATAGTTACCAGCCAACTAATATCACTGTCCCCCCATCCAACCCTTCCAAATTCTTCAAAATAAGTCTGCATGTGACCTCAGTTGTCAAAGCTTCATCTGTAAATGTAAGACAATGCCCATATTAATCTACAGGGGATAAGTAAAATAATGTGAACAG
The DNA here is from genome assembly GCF_023864275.1 of Schistocerca cancellata. Taxonomy (NCBI): domain Eukaryota; kingdom Metazoa; phylum Arthropoda; class Insecta; order Orthoptera; family Acrididae; genus Schistocerca; species Schistocerca cancellata. The sequence continues at coordinate 1,096,863,309 of NC_064626.1, read as the reverse complement.
TGTTAGTAATAGGATGGTTGTGTTTGACAGTCAACAACACAGATAAGGCACGTGTCACACTGGACTGTGCATGTTCAGTATGGACTAGGCATCAGTGCAGGTTGTTTATGAGTAGTACACACTTAGTATTAGCCTTCAAAGGCTGAGGTCGATGTGCAATGAAAGACCCAACAGGGTTCCAAAGAGGGCAGATTGTGGCAATGTTTCAAGAGCAACTCTGTCAATAGTCATTACAGCATATAAAAACATGGAAAGAAATCATCGTGTAAACATAATAGTTGGCACAAATCAAAACTAAATGATAGAGATCGTAGTACACTAACATGAATTGTTTAAAAACAACACAAAACTACGGCAGCTAAAGTGACTGCAGAGCTCAGTAGCCATCTTCGAGACCCTGTATCTATCGACACTGTCCGCCGAGAACTCCATAAAACGAATATTCATGGATGAGCTGCTATATTGAAACCATTAGTGACGACAACCAATGCAAAGAAGCGTAAAACATGATGTCAAGAGCATAAATCCTGGATGGCTGTTCAAGGAAACATGTCACATGGTCTGACGAGTCAACATTTTCGTTATTTCCAACATCGGGCCGGGTTTACATCTGGAGAATGCCAAAAGAAGCCTACACTCCTCATTGCTTGGTTCCAATGGTTAAGCATGGAGGTGGAAGTATGATAGTGTGGGCAGCCATATCATGGTATTCTGCTGGTCCTATAATTACTGTGAAAGGCCATGTTACAGTCAACGATTATGTGAACATTTTAGGTGACCTAGGTGCACCCCATCCCGAATGATGTTCCCCAACAATGATGCCTTATTTCAGGACGATAATGCACCCATTCACGCAGCCAGCACAGTACAATCGTGGTATGCGGAACGTGCAACTGAACTACAGCGTCTTCCCTGGCCAGCACAGTCCCCGGACTTGAACATTATTAAACCCTTGCACATACTCCGGAGCAGATTTCTGCCTCCCTCATCACTACAGCAATTAGGAGAGGTTCTGATTGAAGAGTGGCACAACATTCCAGTGGAGACTATAGAATCATTATATGTCAGTATTCCAGGAAGAATCACAGCTGTATTACAGGCAATTGGGGGTCCAACCCCTTATTAATAAACCATTCCCATGTGAGTACAGATGTTCACATTATTTTGCCTATCCCCTGTGTTAAACAGTGTAAAGATGTTGGCCACAACATCAATATTTTTTTATTATTCTTGAAGAATCAAGTTTGCAAAGATCGCTAGAATTTTTTTTTTTATTACTATGACTGGTTTTGACACATATATGGTGTGATCATCAGATCTTGTAACTCTGTTAATTGTACAAGCTTATCACAATAATGAAAGTCACATAGTGATGTTGCGCCCAATAAAATGTGGCAGGGAACAGTATCATGTCAGAAATAAAATAACATACAAGGGAGGTTCAATAAAGAATGATCATAATTTTTTTATGGTCATAATTTCTCATGCTAAAATTTAATCTTATGATATTCTGTTAGCTTAATGTTCAACAAACACACTGTAGTAGTTTCATTGTTGTGACTTCTGGTTAACCCAACTGTGAGAGGCAGGCAAGGTCAGACATGTTCAGTATTGCCTACTACTGCAATGGAGGTCACATGCGAGGAACAATATGCGGCTTTGAAATTCTGCTTACATCTCAACAAACCTTCAGCTGAGGCCTATACAGTGTTACAGGAGGCCTACGGAGAGTCTGTTCTTCCCTACAGCCCAACTTGAAGGTGGTTTAAAACGTTTAAAGAGGGGAGACAATCAATTTTAAAGGAAGGTGGACCTGGTGCTCCAGTTACTGCTCTTATGGAAGAAAACATCAACACTGCTGCTGCCATTATGAGAGAGGATCGACGAATTACCTTAAGATCACATAGGTGACAGAAAAATTACACGACATGTGTTTGTGCACGATAGGTCCTAAGACTGTTGATTCCTGAACAAAAGGACATTCGCGTGCAGGTCTGGATGCAGTTCAAGTTGATGTTAGAAGAAGATTTGGAGTTTCTCTCAAATGTAACCATTGCTGATGAAACTTGGCTACATCATTTTGATCCTGAGAGCAAACAGCAAAGCTCAGTGTGGAAATCTCCTTCAACCCCAGAAAAGCAAAAGTGGTTGCTCTGCTGGCAAAGTTATGGTCATCTCATTCTTCGATATTCATGGAATGGTTTATCAGTGTGCTGTACCTGCACACACACACATCAGTAACTGGACAATACTACAGGGATGTCCTGAAAACATTGCAAGTCCATATCAGGCGCAAAAGGCCACATTTCCGTGAAGCAGGCTGGATGCTGCACCAAGATAATATCACAGCCGCATATTGCCAATGTTGTTGCTGAACATCTTGCAAAAATCAATGTGAAGTGCATCCCTCATCCTCCCTATAGTCCAGATTTAGATCCATGTGACTTTTTCTATTTCTTAACATGGAGAAACACCTTTGTGGAAGGCATTATCAATCATCAGAAGCAGTGGTGAAGGCTGCAGAGATGATTTTGAAGGACCTCTCAAAAAATGGTTTCCAGCATGTATTTTAAGACTGGCAGAAACACTGGGACAAGTGCATTGCATTCATAGGAGACTACTTTTTGAGAAGGACCATCAAAATTATGAGGATGAGCAAAGGTATGTTGTCAAAAAAAAATTATGATCATTCTTTATTGAACAGCCCTCGTATATCATGTTGTGCTGATGTCCCAGCACATACTAATCGCTTGACACACAGTAGTGAATTAGCTAGTATAATATTATGCCAACGACCTAGTGGCCATGGAGCACTGCCTTTCCAATGCCCTCCTTACCAAACCCACCACCTCTTTTCTAATCTTCCTAGCCAACCATAACCTGACTCACAATTATTTCACTTTCGAAGACTAAATCTACAAACAAATCCATGGTATTGCCATGGGTACTCACATGGCACAGTCCTATACCCTTACTTATGGACCTTCTTCTTCTTCTTCTTCTTCTTCTTCTTCTTCTTCATCGTCGCCTTGTCTCACGTCATGTAGGGTCGACGTTGCTCTTCTGGATCCTTCTCCTCCATAGTTCTCTATCCATTGCCTCTTCCTTCTTCCATCCTTTCTCCCTTAGGTCCCCGGATATCTTATCCTTCCACCTCATCTTCGGTCTTCCTCTCCTTTTCGCTCCTTCAATCTTTATATCTTCAACTCTGTTTCCGATATACTCTTCCCCTTTTCTCTGTAAGTGTCTGTACCACCTTAGTCTGCTCTCTTGTATCTTTTTCCCCATCAGTCCCACTTTCACAGCTCCTCTAACAAATTCATTTCTAATTCTGTCCTTCCTTGTTACCCCACACATCCACCTCAGCATCCTCATTTCCGCCACTTCCATCTTCCTTTCCTGGGCTTCTGTGATTAGCCATGTCTCTGCCCCATATATCATAGCAGGCCTTACCACCGACTTGTACACTTTCCCTTTCAACCCAATGCTCACCTTCTTGTCACACAACACTCCACTCATTTTCCTCCTGTTGTTCCAACCGCAATTTATTCGGTGTTGTATCTCACTTTCCAGTCCTCCATCCCTCTGTATGTACGACCCCAGGTGTTTAAATTTTCAGACCGATTTCAGCTCATCCTGGATCCTGCAAGACCTCATCTGCACATCCTTCAGTGCTAAATATTTTGACTTTGTCCTGCTAATTTTCATCCCTATTTCTTCTAGTGCCTTCCTCCAATCCTCCAGCTTTTCCTCAAGTCTGTCGATGCTCTGCTCACAAAGAACCACATCATCCGCAAACATCATATTCCATGGTGCTTCCTTCTTCACATCTTTCACCAGCACATCCATAATCAGGTCAAAGAGGTAGGGACTAATCGCAGACCCATGATGTATCCCTACTTTTACTGGAAACTCCTTTTTTCATGCCCACACTACTTCTCACCTGTGTCATTGCTCCTCTGTACCTTTACTTCACTAACCTCACATACTTCTCTGGAATGCACTGCTCTCTCATGCTTCTCCATATTTCGTCCCTTGGGACTCTGTCATATGCTTTCTCCAAATCAATGAAAGCCATATGTAGATCGGCTTGTAGCTCCCCGTGTCTCTCCACTATCCACCTTAAAGCATGTACTGCATCAGTCGTTCCTCTTCCAGGCATGAACCCAAACTGTTCTTCACACACCACAGTCTCCTTGTGTAATCTTGCTTCAATAACTCTTTCCCAAATTTTCATTGTGTGTGCCATCAGTTTAAACCTCTATAGTTACTGCAGTCCTGCACATCACCTGTCCCCTTAAATATTGGGATCAGTACACTAGTTCTCCACTTGTCTGGCATCTCCTCCTGTCGCCAAATCTTTTTCATTAAATCCCAAAGGAGCTCAATTCCCTTTTTACAGATACACTTCCATACCTCAACAGGGATCTGGTCTCGGCCAACTGCCTTCCCATTTTTCATCTTTTCAACTGCCCGTTCGACTTCATCTCTACTTATATCCTTCGTTTGCCCCTCCTTCCTCAGTTTTCACTCTTACATTTTCTTCATTCAGCAATTTCTCAAAATAATTCAACCACCTTTGGATTATTTTTCCATGGTCATGCAGAATTATTCCTGTTTTATTGCTGTTGGATCCTTAGAAGCTTTATCTCTTGATTTGCCTATCCGTATCAGTTGTCTCGTATCCTGATTTTTCTGTAGGTGTTTGTATGCCTCCCTTACTGATTCAGCTCTAGCTTTAGCCGCGGCTCATTTTGCCTCCTTCTTTGCACTTTTGTATGCTTGCCCATCCTCAGCACTTCCGGACATATCCCACTTCCTCTTAGTGTCTTTCTTTTCCTTCACAACCTTCTGCACCTCTTCATTCCACCACCATGCTTCCTTATCTTTTGGCACCCCTTTCCCAGATGTTAACCCAAACACTTCCTCCCCGGTCTTGCTTATAACAGCACTATTTATTTTCCACCACTCCTGCACACATTCTGCCAATTTTACCTTTCCCAGTACTTTTTCACTAAACTCCTCTCTCAAATTTTTATCCTTTAATCTCCACCACTTAATTTTCCTTTCACATTGATTTATGTGCCATTGACTTTTACATACTTTCATCTCACAATCCGCTACAATCAACTTATGTTGTGTTGCTATTCCTTTACCTTATATGACCTTAGTATTTCGCACCTCCCCACTATTTTTCCATCTCCATAATATGTAATCAATTTGGCTTTTATTTTCACCACTCCTGTATGTTATTAGTTTTTCTCTTTTTCTTTGGAAGTAGGTATTCGTAATCACTAGATCAAAAGTCACTGCAAACTCCACTATCTTTTTTCCTTCCTCATTTCTCTCGCCATACCCCCATCCTCCATGCCATGTCTCTTTCCCACCTTTACTTCTGCCAACATGACCATTTAGATCCCCTCTGACTATCACTCTTTCATTCTCTGGTATTCCGACCATTACTCCATCCAAATCTCTCCAAAATTTTTCCTTCTCGTCCTCCGAACATCCCGCTTGGGGTGCATAGGCTGTCATCATCATTTCATCCCCATCGACGTGCAAGTCGCCGAAGTGGCGTCAGATCGAGGGACTTGCACCAGGCGAGCGGTCTACCCGACGGGAGGCCCTTGTCACATGCCATTATTATTATTATTATTATTATTATTATTATTATTACCTGAGTGCAAATAATAGTTCCACCAGTGTGCTCCCTTTTATATAATGCGTACATGATATTGTTGCTATCACCCTAAATTTTGTCACCTCAGTGTAGTGATGATAAATATAGGAATAGTCACATTAATTTAAAATTTTATGGTGTACATAATTGGAATATTTCCCATATCATCAGATTTACAACACGTCAATGAATTTTCTTTGGTGATACACCTAGGATAGAATAAGGGTTTGCAGGTAGGTCATCTCACAATGGAAAAACGTTAACCAGTTACATTGTGGCATCAATGGTGGTTAGATTTGTAGATTTTAAGAATCACAAAGGTAGATGTACTGAAGTAGTGACAGATTTGCTGGAGATGTTGTGGGATAGATATTCCTAATACTCCAGCCACACTCACTAACTAGCTGTAAAGAAACGTCCCCTTACTACCCAGTACTGACATAGTCTGAATCAGCTTGACCTCATCTTCTACCATGTCTTCCTGAGCTTTTAAATTTATTCTGAAATATTGAGCATCTGTCCCACCTCTTCCAAAGCTGAATACAGCTGCCTACCCAATCCACAAAATATTATGCTTCATCTTTATGCTGTGCCTAATTCCAACCTGTTGCCGTATAGATATTTTCAGGATGTGAAAAATGCAGGTGAAATACTATCATGGAGACAAACAATGTATATGACACTGTTGGCTATTAAAAACTGCAAACAGTGAAGACACCATGCAACAAAAGTAAATTGCCCTGAATTGTACTACATACTTGGTTACACAAATGATTCGCATCTCAGCACAGAAGAGGTATAGGGGTAACAACATTTTGTATATGAAGAGAGATTATGCATAAGGTTTCTAATTCAGAGATTGCATTTGAGTATTATTTATGAGAAGGCCACTTTTCTGGTATTCCAGTGCGAGGAATTTGAATGCACACTGGTAAATAGACGTGGAGGAAAGATACATGGTGACTACCTGTGAAGCACTGCAATCACCAAGATAGTGCCACCCATTAATGCCATGTGCGTACTCCAGCAAATAGCTCTTGTCATGGCCAGTATAAATACGGCCGCATGATCAGTGACATCATACTGTATTCGCATCTGTTGTGTATAGTCACCATCATGCCTAACTATGAATTGTCTTTACTATGTTATTGCAGCATCTTGGTTTTTCACTTGGTCACTTTTTAGGATTTGTTTGCTTGTTGTTCACATGTCCACTTCATGTTGCCATTGTGAACATCTCGCCAAGGACACTTGTTGTTTGTCTTTCGTCAACCTCTGCGCCTGCTCAACTTCTCCCCAACTTTTGTCTAAAGATGGTTCTTTCCATTCTTTCTCAGAAACTGCCACATTGGGATACAACTTCGTTATGTCTCGTGTAATACGGAGAAGCACCTAGCAACACTTGTTGAATTACTAGAACATGGTTGTGGCCTATCAATACCCAGATTTATCTTTCTCTGATATTTCTGTTTGTATTGGTTTGGACCTCATAACTATCATACAGAATGAAATCTCTGCATTCGGGAGGGTCGTACTCAATTCCTTGCAGTGTCTCTGTGGTCCCGTGTTATGAGTGACTGAGAGGTCATATAGATCATTTGCTCAGCTTTGATGGATTCTATCTTGAATCAGGAAATGGGCCTTTTTGCAGTTGGAGAAGAATCCCCTTGGACAGTATGATGGTATCTAGAGCACCACAGACTGTCAGCCTGGTTACCAGTGTTGTGGCTTCCCTTGATGTGGCAGCAAGGGAGACACACTGACAGTGACACAGCCGGTGACAAACACTGGACACAGAAGTGGAATCACACTGTCTTTTCAGATGAATCTCAGTTCTGCATACATTATCACAAGGGATTTTCCATGTCCTATATAAATGAATGTTGCCAGATTGTATTTCTCATCGTCATATGGGCCTAGCACCTTGCATGATGGTATGGCGTGCCATTGGATACACAACACAATCACCACTGGTTCACATTCTCCAGATATCTCAACTATTGAATTCGTCTTGTCATAGGTTGCCGAAAGAATGGCATGTCACCACTCACCAGCCAGTATGGTTGATGAATTCTGGCATAGAGTTAAAGCAGTGTGGAATGGTGTACCTGTATGTCATCCAAGCTAACTTTGATTCAGTGCTCAGTCAAATTAGAACCATTATTGCTACACAGGTAGGGGCAAAATTTTGCACCCTGTATTTCCCAAAGTTGCCTACATATTAATCATGTTATGGTATTTACACTCAATAAATAAAATTCATTATTTGTTATCCTTTCTGGTGTTGCAGTTTTAATGGCCAGCATTCTATTTCTGTCCCATAACAAGTATACCCCATTCCTTAGAAACTAGCTGTGTCATGTATCAAATTATCTGCATCATATGCAGCCTTTCACGTGCTACCTGTCCACCCGAATGAGTAGCCTCTGCTGAAGTATGACCAACTTTATGACCCAGTAGTAGAGCACACCACTGAGTGCAACATGCCAAATTTCTTTCACTGGCTTCACAATCTGCGCCATTTGGATTTTATCATTACCAATACAACCTTCTCTGAATTGCATACATCGGAATTGTCCTTATTTATCCCTCATCCACATCAGCCTCAAACTCCATTAGGTCCTACCTCACACACACCAGTGCACCTATTTGTGTGTATTTTAGATATGTGCCCCCCCCCCCTCCCCTCAACCCCCCGTCCCTCAGCTCAACATCTTCCCCACATAACTTTTGTTAGGTTCATCCATCTCTTAATCTAAACCCAGACTGTCGTTCCACATTCTCGATCTACTTCTGTTCTGTCCCCTACTTAACTCTCCTCTGTATTTCATCTGTCAATAGAATCAAATATTGGTGCTAAATGTGTAACCTTTTTCTTCATTGCCCCTCTCTGCCCTGTCTTTGCCCTCCTTTCCACACTCTTCCCCCCCCCCCTCCCCCTCCATCCTCCTTTTGTTCTTCTCCATCTTATTTAGCCTCTCACCCCATTGGGACTGCTACACTCAAACAATGATATCTGTGCATGTTTCTTTGTTTGCTCTTAAGGAGCACATTGGCTGCTTCAGATTTTGCAGATCTTTCTTACGTGTTTGTCTACTGCTCAATGCTGGTGACTGGCTATCTTTTCTCTTTCCAGAGTACGAAGTGCAGTTGGTCTTACAAGAAGGCCATGATAAATACCTGTTTCCATCTCTCTCAGATTTTAGCCAGTGCTCTTTATCTGATTTACATAGTTAAAAAGAGAATGATTTATCAGAATAAGGTTACTCTATTTTATTTAAAAAAGGGCTGTTTTAAAACTGTCATATTCTATTTCATTTCCTACAGATCCTTCGTCCATAAGCTTATGTTTCGTGATAATACAAAATACTCATTATATCCTATAATTTTGTAATATCACTATGAGTCTTATACATCAACTGGTATGGAAATTGTGGGATGACTGCAATGGAGAGAGAGAGATATGCAAAAGAAGAAAGAAAGTTTTGTTTATTTTACATAAATCAAACTCTTTTCACATTTTCTTGTGATTTCAGAATTCATCATTGGAATTCAAGTTACATCGCCTCCGGTTTATTGATTTAATCCAGAGGGGTCCAGGTGGACAGAAAGATGCTATACGATATGCAAGAACTCATTTCCAACAATTTGTAAATCGACATGAAAAAGGTATGTAGTTTAAGTTCATATACCGTATGTATTCTTACAACCTTGTTTATATGCCATAATCCTGCTTTCACAAAAAGTTTATATCATTGATAATTTTGTACCATTGTTGTTATGAAACATGGCCAAAGTTTATGCTTGTAGCCCTGTGTTATATCAATATTAAATACATAATTTTATTTAAAGTTTTTCATGTCTTCATTTTATTATCTATTTCAGGGCAAATATGAAATTTCATGTTTCCTTGCATTATGAGTTTAATGCCATGTCCTCACACTTGGTCAACTGTGTTTTACAGTACTAGATTGAAATGAAGTGTGTTCTCAAAAAGGCACATGTAATGATCCATGTAGATACTTTAGAATTAAAGGAGACCACTCACCAAAAAGCAGAAGTGTTGAGTTGTTGATAGGCATACACAAAAGAAAAATTAATTGCTAGTGTTCAGAGTTATCCTTTGATGAGCTAGGGTAAATTATACACACAGTGACAATGGCAAAGCTATTTTTCATCTGGTGGACCGTTATGGTGTAGATAATGTCAGGTGCAGTGCTTAGAGGGAGAGGGATGTGGGGGGAGGGTTTGGAGGGGGGGGGGAAGGGATGACTGGTGGCTCAGAGGGAGGCAGCTCGTTTGTTGGCCAGGAATGCAGGAGGGAGAGGTTGCAGGTATAAGGGGTGGCACAGTTGTAGCAGATGCTGGGAAGTGGCACATGTGGGGACATGAATTAGGAGGGAGTGATAGGACAGAGGAAGGAGAAATTGTTGGGTGGAGATGCGGAGACAATGGGTCACCTGAATTGAGAACAGGATGATTATGGGAATGGAAGAGGTGTTGTAAGGGTAACTCCTATGCATGAAGTTCAGAGAAGTTTGGTGGAGGGAAGGATCCAGATGTCTCAGGTCATGAAGCAGCCATTGAAATTGAGCGTATTGTGCCCATCTGTTTGTTTTGCCACCGGATGGTGAACTTTGTTCTTAACAGCAGCTTGGAGGTGGCCATTCATCCTGGTGGACAGTACCAGTACCAGTATAAAACACTGCAGTGTTTGCAGCAGAGTTTGTACATGACATGGCTGCTTTCACAGGTGGCTTAGCACTGATTGGGTAGGATAAGCCTATGACAAGACTGGAATACAGGAGTTGCTGGGTGTATGGGTTGGGCAGATCTTGCACCTTGGTCTGCCACAGGGACATGATCCCTGTGGCAAGGGGTTAGAGGTGGGAGCAGCATAGGGATGAACTATGATGATGTGTAGGTTTGGTGGACAATGGAACACCACTTTACACAATCCATCCACCCAACACCACCTACTCCAATCCCCTCACAGGCTTATCCTACACAATCACCAACCAGGCCACCTGTGAAACTCTGCTGCAGGTACTGCACAGGCTTTTGTGTTGGTATGATTACCAACCCAGCTGTCCACCAGGATGAATGGCTGCTGCCAAAATGTGAAAAACGAAGTTGACAACCTGGTGGAACAACATGCAACTGAGCACAATGTGCTCAATTTTAATAGCTACTTCACAACCCAAGCTTTCCATCCACCACCAGCGTCTCTAAACTATGCAGATGGGAGTTATCCTTACAACACCACCTCCGCTTTCTTAATAATTCTGGCCTTATCTACATGTACATGATTACTCTGCAGTTCACAATTAAGTGTCTGGTAGAGGGTTCATCAAACCACCTTTAAGCTGTATCTCTACCATTCCACTTCAGTGTGCAGGAAAAATGAACAGTTTAATATTTATGTGCAAGCTCTGATTTGTCTTATTTTATTATGATTGTAATGTCTCACTATGTAGGTGGGTGCCAACAGAATATTTTCGTGCTCTAAATTATTAATTGCTCTAAGTTATTGATTGAAATTTCATGAGAAGGCCCTGCTGCAGTGAAAAATTCCTTTGTTTCAATGACTGCCGCCCCAGTTCGTGTATCATATCTGCAGTACTCTCTCCCATATTTCATGTTAAGCTGCCATTCTTTGAACTTTTCTGCTGTCCTCTATCTGTTCTATCTGATGCAGATCCCACACTGCACTGCAGTACTCCAGAAGAGGGCAGACAAGAGTGTAAGCAGTCTCTGGTAAAACACTGTGCCAACATCTGCCACCCAACAGTTTCCCCTTCCTTCGTCCTGTCACACCCTCCCAATTTACGTCCCCAAGTCGCATTTGCTGCTACCCACTGTCCCCTACAGTCGTGCCAGGCCTTATACCTGCCACCACTCGCTCCCACATTCCAGGCCTACAAACCAGCTTTCTCCCTCCTGCATTCCAGGCCTACAAACAGGCTTCCTCCCTCTCACATTCCAGGCCTACAAACTAGCTTCCTCCCTCCCACATTCCAGGCCTACTGACCAGCTCCCTCTCTCCAAGCAGCTAGCCAGACTCTCCCTGTCTCCCTCTCGCTCCCGCTCCCTGTCTCGCTCCCGCTCCCTGTCTCGCTCCCGCTCCCTGTCTCGCTCCCGCTCCCGCTCCCTGTCTCGCTCCCGCTCCCGCTCCCTGTCTCGCTCCCGCTCCCGCTCCCTGTCTCGCTCCCGCTCCCTGTCTCGCTCCCGCTCCCTGTCTCGCTCCCGCTCCCTGTCTCGCTCCCGCTCCCTGTCTCGCTCCCGCTCCCTGTCTCGCTCCCGCTCCCTGTCTCCCTCCCGCTCCCTGCCTCCCTCCCGCTCCCTGCCTCCCTCCCGCTCCCTGCCTCCCTCCCGCTCCCTGCCTCCCTCCCGCTCCCTGCCTCCCTCCCGCTCCCTGCCTCCCTCCCGCTCCCTGCCTCCCTCCCGCTCCCTCTCCCTCTCCCTACCCCTCCCCCTGCCTGTCTGCCTCCCTTCCCCCTGCCTCTCTATCCCCCCTGCGTGTCTGCCTCCCTCTCCCCCCTGCCTCCCTCTCCCCCCTGCCTCCCTCTCCCCCCTGCCTCCCTCTCCCCCTGCCTCCCTCTCCCCCCTGCCTCCCTCTCCCCCCTGCCTCCCTCTCCCCCCTCCCTCTCCCCCCTCCCTCTCCCCCCTGCCTCTCCCTCCCTCTCCCCCTGCCACTCCCTCCCTCTCCCCCTGCCTCTCCCTCCTTCCTCCCTCTCCCCCTGCCACTCCCTCCCTCTCCTCCTCCCCCTCTCTCTCTCCCCCTTCCCTCCCTGTGTTTTCATCTGGCACCACATTCAGTGATTCCCAGTACTGTGGCATTTGCTTTTACACAGCTGCTAGTTTATGTTAGCTTAACATCTTATTTCCCACTCTTTTGTGGCAATGTTGTGATGCCAGTGGCCAGTCTGCAGACAGACCATGCTCTGTGGCCATGAAATTCTTGGGCAGTATTTGAAGACATCTCTGAAGATATGGTGGCAGCTGGTGTCTGTCATCTTGCATTGCATTGTGCAACAGAATGCTGCTGTTTATTGTGTATGTTTACTTTTTGTATGTCATGCACAAATAAAAGCAGTTCTTTATTTCAGCCACAGTATCTGCTGACTGCTACCTGCAAGAACACCCATTATTGTTCAGTGTTTGATCACAGCAGCCTTATATTGTTGCATACACAGTCAGTTATCACTGTCTTCATTTGATGACCTCCTGGCATTTCTTCCAAGGTGGATTTATTCAGCTTGTCAACATGTCCCTTGCCATGTGATGCTTCTTGTTGATAATTTTATATTGTCTTAATCTTGGCACCTACCTTCTGAAATTTCGTATATCTCATCTTTTGCAGTTTCACATGACTGTTTGTCCACACCATGTCCCCTACATTACAAACTTTAGGGTGCACCATTCTGTTGCATGACTAAGCTCTTTGTACTAAGTTGGATTGTCTTTATTGGGTCACCACTTCCCAGGTTGTCACATGCTGGCAAGAAGATGCTGTCGGGTACTATATTGAAGTATACTACTGCAAGTGCACATTTTGTTTTATTTAAGCTACAGCATGATATTAACACTTTGTAGGTATAATGCGCTCATTCCTGTGTGTATTTGATTTGATGTTTCAAGGGAAATGTCCCCACATAAAAATATTTTACTATAGTTGTGATACAGTCTATTACTGTCTGTTAATCACCATCATGGAGCATTCTGTGGGATAAGAGCTAGGTCATTGTAATGAGATTAATAGTAGCTCTGTATCACTTCAGATTAGGATTTCTATTCTTGCATTGTTGGTAAATAGCCCATCATTCTTGATGAGAATTTTAGTTGGGATACTCTTTGTTTTGAAGTAATCCTTCTGCATTCTGTAGGGTGTAATCTGACCATTTGCCTCGTGGGATGTGTAAATATTGGGACAAATTCCAATGCGAGCAACACCAGCATAGCTCTTTTTTTCCCCTTGATACTGTTGCTAACAAATCAACCACTACCATTTCCTTTGTTTCTTTGATAATACCTGATACATGAAATCATTATTTTACTTTGGCATCTTAGTCATTTGATAGAACTGGCTTTCTTATGGTAAGCTCTCCTCACCTTATTTGAGTATTCTTTATCTCAAAATTTTGTTTGCTGTGGTAAAATACACCAAATTGGCTTTTGTGTTTCTTGTTCTCGAATACGTAACTTCCATTCTGCTACTTGTATGTTAGTTGTTATTTATGGAAATCTGTTGTACAAAAAATAATACTTCCCTAACCACTTTTCTGTAGCACACTCACACATTCAATTAACCAAATGTAGAAATTTATGACTCTTCTGATCTCTGAGTATTTCATAGCATTTATTTTAAAATATTCTTTGTGTGCTGCTCCATCTATCACCTGTACGTTTAATTCTGTAACCTTGAGTTCTGTTGTACTTTAATCCCATGGGCTTCTGTAATAGCGCATTTACAGTGATACTCTGATTGCTGGTCATGTATTCCTCTTCAAAACCAAATTCTACTTCATTAGCTTGCCATTGTGAAACTTGCTGCTCACTAATAAGAGTGAATGTGAGCTTGTCTCTGAGCAGTTGCTACTCATAGGTATACATCCTGGGAGTTCACAAATTTTTAAACTCAGATAAATATGAGAGTGCAAAATTAATAGCGTCTGCTGTATAACAATTATGCGTAATAACGTATTTATACAACTTCAGCTGTTGTTAACAGTAATAATGATAAATAATATGCATAATTTGCCTGAAAAAAAGGAGAAATTTTTTCTGGACTTTTGTTGTTTTGTACATAATTAAGAACAGTTTACAGCAAGACCGAAATAATGTTTAAGCTTTTGCTCCTCTACGTTTCGCATTTTTGTGTAAGTGAGAATTTTTGTGCTGTTTTGTTTTTTCGGGCAAATGTACAAGATCCCTGATTGATGTGTTAGTTAATGAATTAACTTTTGGGCTGAAAACCAGGCATTCTTCTGTTACGTCCACATAACAACTTACACTTATTATATGTGTCTTTGTTAAATTTTTGTTTGTAGTCACACTAATTTGATTTCGTCACTTTCTCACAACTAGATCTGGTCTGGGAGGCCCTACTTCCTTTGCAGCTAACTTATCCTGGTAATTTTCTTTTCCGTTAGTGCTTAATACAGATTCAACAGCGTTCATGTTGACATTGCACAGGAAAGGTGATTCCTTCACAGTAGACAGCAAACTCCAAACACAAACTGCTGTTTGTGGAAATTATTAAATTCAGGTAGTACCATCTACCAACAAGGTCACTTGACTAGAATACAAATGAGGTGCTGAGAACAGTAAGAGCCAAAAGCACATCGTCTTCGACCCCACATTTAAGTGAATATCAGAGAAAACCAGTGAAACAGCTTTCCCTGAATGTTCATGTATACTTACAATGTGAACATACAGTACAGATAAACATGACCCACTGTAAGATCAACAGATGTCAGAAGTTTGAATAATTGCTACAATCTCACAATTGATGATGATATGCTTTATGGTTCTCGCAGCTCAAATGGATTAATGTATGATAATATCCAAAACTTAATGTACTACATCTCATTCAGAACCCCACAAAATAGGTTTTTCTATTAGTATAAGTATAAAATATACTGATGTCCAATATAATTTTAGTGTATAGTGAATTGAATTGCTTATCGGTGGAGTGTGCTACCGCCTAGCGGGATTTATGCCAAGTGAACATAGATCAAAGTCTGCTGCTGTGTGCTACCACCTGATGGCATTGACATGAACTTGTAGTTGAGTGGCAAGGGCTAGCAGTGCACGCTGTGGACTGTGCACATTGCTTATCCAATTCTCATGTATTTGGCTCATAAGGCAATTATCTCATGCCATTGCCCACGTGCAGAAGCTCCTTAAAATGTGAACAAGTGAAAGTGTGCTCATGACCCTGATGCCAAGTTTCACCGAGTCTAGAACAGCAATTTAGTACATTGCGGTAGATTCAGTGCCATGTATTTCAGATTACTGCGTCTACAATACATTGAACAGCATTCAAAGAAAATTAACCAATAAATCCGCTAGGTGTCAAAAGTTACGGTGTTCACATGCTCTTGTGCTCTTACGCAACAGCTGCCACTGTCTGTCAGTACCTTGGTTTACAAATAGTCCCAATTTAAAATATACCGGTCGATATCTTTGGAGCGGCACAATTCTGCTAAAAAGATCTCTAGTAAAAGTTGTAAGGTTTGAACGGAGCCGTGGAATGATTACCTCAAAATGACTTTGAACCATGTTTTCAAGGTCAAACCAAGGTCAAGTTCATTTTTGCAAAAGGTAATCCCAATTTTTTATTTTATGTTCATGTTCTACCTCAAAAAAAAACCATATTGTTTGTAGGGAACGTTTTTTAGAAAAACCAATGTTCTGTCGCCAGGGGGCACTTCATTGTAACTTTCTGAGGTTACCAGTATCTCAAGAACGAAGCGAGATCAGGAAAACATTTGAATGAAAATTTTGTACGGTTTCTGAACTTCGTCCACTGGTGAAATTTCCGTGAACTTGAAATGGCCTTGAAATTCTTCAGTAGGAATTAACCTGAAAGTAAATACCGTCGGCATTAGCAGAACCCGGTGTGCACTACTTGGGGGTGCCAAATCAGAGACTAGCATTGTACTTGTGCCAGCACAATCAGAGAAGAGGAGGGTGGAGCTTTGAGGCTAACTAATAAGCATCATTGTTGGGGATTTTGAAATCATGACTTGGAGGTTCAGAGAAATTTTACCTTTGGAGACTCTGAAAATTTCTTGGCTTTGCTGACTTAGAATGATTCTTGACTGGCGTGACTTTCATAACTTTTTCTCTTATGTTGTTAAAAAAAAAAAAAAAAAAAGGTGTGTTAAGGGATTTAGAAAAATTGCACCTCGTTGAATTCTGATGAATTTCGACTCGTGGGACTCAGAACAATCTCGCCACGTGAGACTCTAATGAGTTCCAAAGTGAAAATTTTCCAAATCCATACAAGCAAAATTATTCTCACCATCAATGTTTGGAGCCCATAAGAGAAAAATTTATCTGAGTCACTTTGTCTTGCAGTCGACTTTCTTGGGCCGGTCTTTCATTTCTGCCTTCTCTCCATATTTGAAAAGGACAGATTACCATGGGGTATTTCATTATTTGATTATCTACGTCAATATTTTCTTGCAGGGAGTTTGTGCTATTGTCGCTAAAGATCCACACCTTTTGAATCGTCAAATTCAGCGAATGCATGGCGTGCCTCGATCAGCGGTATCAGCGGTATCTTTAAATTCCACCCATATCGCTTACATATCGCCCAAGCAATTGAGCCTGGGAATCCTGAGAGATTCCTGGCATTTTGTCGATGGGCCGATACGCAAATACGTCATGATCCCTTTCTCTTCACACACTCTCTTTACGTTCGAGGCAAATGGGAGGAGTCAATCTCCATAATGCACACTTTTGGCAGAAGCTAATCCTCACTGGCAATGAGATCACCGAATACAGAGGCAGTGGTCAATCAATGTCTGGGTGGGCATAGTTGGTGATTACATGATAGGTCCTGTTTTTTTGGCAAAATGTTGAACGGCTTGTGCTATCTTCATATTCTCCAGAATCTGGTGCTTCCTTTATTAGAAAATATCCCCCTAGACGTACGAGCACATATGTGATTTCAACATGACAACGCCCCTGCGCATCAGGCCTTATCTGTCAGAAGGTACAGTAATGCAACTTACCCAAATCGATGGATTGGTATCGGCAGCCCAGTTCATGAGTTCCCGCCAAGATCACCAGACTTAATGCAATTTTTCTTCTTCTTAAGGGGAGCTCACCCGACAATGCCAGAAGATATGAGAGAAAGGATTGTGGCGGCTTTCCAGGCAATCGCCCATCAGACATTGAATGTTGTTGAGACTATTTTCTGACAGCGCGCAAATGTGCATTAGGCATAATATACAGTTGATTGAGCATCTGAGATCCTACATTTCCAATGAGAACCATGTTAATCAACCCCTTTCAGGGTTAACGATGTGCGAAGTCCGCTGGCAACCTCCATGTGGTGCACATTGGGTTCCACTAATGCCGATGGTATTTGATTTCAGGTTAATCCCTACTATAGAATTTCAAGGCCATTTCAAGTTCACAAAAATTTCACCAGTGGACAGAGTTCAGAAACCATACAAGATTTCCACTGAAAATTTTTCCCAGTCTTGCTTCATTCTTCAGAGACTGGTAACCTGGGAAAGTTACAATGATGTGCTCCGTGGCAACAAACCATTGGTTTTTCGTAAAAAATGTTCCCTTCAAACAATGCGTATTTTTTCCCGTAGAATATGAATATAAAAATAGGGGTTACCACTTGCAAAAATGAACTTGACCTTGGTTTGACCTTGAAAAACTTTTCTGTGGGGTCCTCATTCCATTAATGCAGATGAACTATTATTGCAAATTTCAAACTTTCAGAGTCCTTACGGAATACCGTTGACCAATCAGAGTGTGAGAGTTTTTATTTACATAGCTTATTTTATCTTCTATTCTCTAGAATGCCTTTTTGCATCCTTTCATTCTATTCCATATATTCCTATTGAGAAGATTATGTAATGCTTTGTTGTGCTCATTTGTGAATTGTTTGTGGGAATCCTAGAATCCTGGGAATATGCACATCTGTTTCCTGGAAACAATTATGGGGAAATTACTAATTGTTTCTAGTCTATCACACACAAAGGAATCAAAACTGTATCTGCACAATGTGGCTCTTCCCTCCTCTCCAGGAGTGCTAGTCCTGCAAGTTTTGCAGGGGAGATTCTGTGAAGTTTGGAAGGTAGGAGATGAGGTGCTGGTAGAAGTAAATCTGTGAGGATGGAGCATCAGCTGTACTTGGGTAGTTCAGACGGTCGAGTACTTGCTACGAAAGGTAAAGATCCCAAATTTGAGTCTTTGTCTGACTTACAGTTTTAATCTGTCATGAAGTTTCAAGTAGTACTCTTCACCAAGGCAAAGTTTCCAAATCTGCCAGGACGTTTCATGCAGTACATTTTGCCAAGACAAAATTTCTTCCCCTGCCAGTACACAGGATCAGAACTGTGCCCCTCAGTCAAACCATACTCTGCTACCGTTGAACTGGTAGGGAGCTAGGGTCTGGGTGTAGTATGGCGCAGAGCATAAAAAAAAAAAAAAAAAAAACCACAAAGGCCTATCGTACAAGTATCAAAACAAGTAAAATTGATTCACCACAGTAACAGATACCTGACACTTGAATGCTATACACATCTGTGAAGCAGATGCAACCATAAATGCAAAATAATTTTAAGGGCAACAAATTGCATCTGTCTGTGAAGCACACACAACATCATCATCATCATCATCATCATCATCATCATCATCATCATTTAAGACTGATTATGCCTTTCAGAGTTCAGTCTGGAGCATAGCCCCCCTTATACAGTTCCTCCATGATCCCCTATTCAGTGCTAACATTGGTGCCTCTTCTGATGTTAAACCTATTACTTCAAAATCATTCTTAACCGAATCCAGGTGCCTTCTCCTTGGTCTGCCCCGACTCCTCCTACCCTCTACTGCTGAATCCGTGAGTCTCTTGGGTAACCTTGCTTCTCCCATGCGTGTAACATGACCCCACCATCTAAGCCTGTTCGCCCTGACTGCTACATCTATAGAGTTCATTCCCAGTTTTTCTTTGATTTCCTCATTGTGGACATCCTCCTGCCATTGTTCCCATCTACTAGTACCTGCAATCATCCTAGCTACTTTCATATCCGTAACCTCAACCTTGTTGATAAGGTAACCTGAATCCACCCAGCTTTCGCTCCCATACAACAAAGTTGGTCGAAAGATTGAACGGTGCACAGATAACTTAGTCTTGGTACTGACTTCCTTCTTGCAGAAGAGAGTAGATCGTAGCTGAGCACTCACTGCATTAGCTTTGCTACACCTCGCTTCCAGTTCTTTCACTATGTTGCCATCCTGTGAGAATATGCATCCTAAGTACTTGAAACCGTCCACCTGTTCTAACTTTGTTCCTCCTATTTGGCACTCAATCCATTTATATTTCTTTCCCACTGACATTACTTTCGTTTTGGAGATGCTAATCTTCATACCATAGTCCTTACATTTCTGATCTAGCTCTGAAATATTACTTTGCAAACTTTCAATCGAATCTGCCATCACAACTAAGTCATCCGCATATGCAAGACTGCTTATTTTGTGTTCACATATCTTAATCTCACCCAGCCAGTCTATTGTTTTCAACATATGATCCATAAATAATACGAACAACAGTGGAGACAGGTTGCAGCCTTGTCTTACCCCTGAAACTACTCTGAACCATGAACTCAATTTACCATCAACTCTAACTGCTGCCTGACTATCCATGTAAAGACCTTTAATTGCTTGCAAAAGTTTGCCTCCTATTCCATAATCTTGTAGAACAGACAATAACTTCCTCCTAGGAACCCGATCATATGCCTTTTATAGTTCTATAAAGCATAGATACAATTCCCTGTTCCACTCATAACACTTCTCCATTATTTGCAGTAAGCTAAAGATCTGGTCCTGACAACCTCTAAGAGGCCTAAACCCACACTGATTTTCATCCAACTGGTCCTCAACTAATACTCGCACTTTCCTTTCAACAATACCTGAGAAGATTTTACCCACAACGCTGATTAGATACCTCTGTAGTTGTTACAATCTTTTCTGTTTCCATGTTTAAAGATTGGTGTGATTACTGCTTTTGTCCAGTCTGATGGAACCTGTCCTGACTCCCAGGCCATTTCAATTATCCTGTGTAGCCATTTAAGACCTGACATTCCACTGTATTTGATGAGTTCCGACTTAATTTCATCCACCCCAGCCGCTTTATTGCACTGCAATCTACTGACCATTTTTTCCACTTCCTCAAATGTGATCCTATTTTGATCATCATTCCTATCCCATTCTACCTAGAAATCTGAAACATTACTGATCGTATTTTCACCTACATTGAGCAACTCTTCAAAATATTCCCTCCATCTGCCCAAGGCATCCACAGGATTCACCAGCAGTTTTCCTGACCTGTCCAAAATGCTTGTCATTTCCTTCTTACCTCCCTTTCGAAGACTGCTAATTGCACTCCAGAATGGTTTTCCAGCAGCTTGACCCATAGTCTCCAACCTGTTTCCAAAGTCTTCCCACGATTTCTTCTTGGATGCTGCAATTATCTGTTTGGCTTTGTTTCTTTCTTCAACATAACTTTCTCTGTCTACCTGGGTTCTGGTATGTAGCCATTTTTGATACGCCTTCTTTTTCCTTTTACAGGCTGCCTTGACTGTATCATTCCACCAAGCTGTTTGCTTCATCCTACTTTTACACACTACTGTTCCAAGACATTCTTTAGCCACTTCTAGTACTGTGTCCCTGTCCCTGTACATTCAACTAACTGGTACCTTTCTGAGATCGCTGTTACGTACTTGTGCCTGATTTCCTTATCCTGAAGTTTCTCCACTCTTATCCTCCTACATATGGACCTGACCTCCTGCACTTTCGGCCTCACAATCCCAATTTCACTGCAGATTAAATAATGATCAGTGTCATCAAAGAATCCCCTGAATACATGTGTGTCCCTCACAGCCTTCCTGAATTCCTGATCTGTTATTATATAGTCAATGACAGATCTGGTTCCCCTGCCTTCCAAAGTATACCGATGAATGTTCTTATGTTTAAAAAAGGAGTTTGTGATTACTAAGCCCATACTGGCACAGAAATACAAGAGTTGTTTCCCGTTCCTGTTGGCCTCCATATCCTCTCCAAATTTACCCATAACCTTTTCATACCCTTCTATTCGATTTCCAATCCTGGCGTTAAAATCACCCATGAGCAGAACACTGTCCTTGTCCTTTACTCTAACAACTACATCACTGAGTGCCTCATAAAAACTATCCATCTTATCTTGATCTGTCCCTTCACAATGCGAATATACTGACACAATCCTAATTTTCTTGCTACACACTGTCAAATCTATCCACATCAGTCGTTCGTTTACATACCTTATTGCAACTACGCTGGGTTCCATTTCTTTCCTGATGTAAAGCCCTACACCCCATTGTGCTATTCCTGCTTTGACTCCTGACAGGCAGACCTTGTATTCTCCCACTTCCTCTTCTTTCTCACCCCTTACCCGAATGTCACTAACAGCCAAAACGTCCAGCCCCATCTTACTTGCAGCCTCTGCCAGCTGTACCTTCTTCCCAGAGTAGCCCCCATTGATATTAATAGCTCCCCATCTCATTACCATTTGTTTGCCAAGTCGTATCTTAGGAGTCCCTGGTTTGTCAGTTAGAGGTGGGACTCCGTCACCTCCAAAGGTCCGAGGCATTTTGCTCTGATTGCACACCCAACAGTATATCCAAAACTTATCAAAGTTTAATACACAAAATTTGCAAACAACAGACATCTATGAAGCAGAAAAAGTAGAATGTTTTACGATCTATACTAAAGCGGGTAAAAAATGAGGCGTTTAAAAAAGAAACAAACTGTACTCGTGTTAGAAGTAGAAAAAAACAAGAGTTTTATTAAAAGTATTTCAATGTACATAAATTACACAAGTCTGTGAATCAGATGGAGCAGAATGCGGTAATAGAACTAACTTTTCAGGTATTATCAAGAGCTTTACTTTTAGAAGCCCAGGTGATATCTTGTTTGTGCAGCTTGTAGGACATACAGAATGCAAATTAGATTACTTAGCAAGTGAATGACAAACTGTACTAAGACCACTTAAACAGAACGGTGAATTGTGAAAATGTAACAGAAGTTGTTTTTGCACCAGAAATAATAAACCAAAGGAAGTATTTAAATTCAGTGCAGCTGATTTGTTGATTAGCAAATACATACACCAATAGTTCAAATAACGTTTGACTTGCTATAAATAGACAGAATAGACCATTACACTATACTACAAAATTGCAAACTACAAAAAGGCATTATTGCCAGCTTTCTTGAACACAGTGCACAACCAGTATGTATTCTAAAACACACACTCGGATAGCAAGTGAAAGACTGCACAGGCATCCCCCAAACACCATGGAAATAAAGCACCAACAGTGCAAAGTGAGAATTACAATCAAATGAGCATTAGGCTTAATGATTTCAGAATGATCCACCTTTCATGCATCACCCAAACTATGACCAGTAGAATGACTGGACAAGAACAATAAATGACATCTAGTGGCAACAGAGTGGAAGTTTGTCCAGCCATAGGTCGAAGTCTCTCAAGGACAGTGTAGGTTGCCACGACCATCAACCAAAGCAGCATGGAACTCTCCAAAATGAACTGCAGTATGTGGCCTTGTCTCTTTGTACACAGAGTAAGACCTTAACTCTTCAGTAGCCAAAGGTTTGGACCACTATGTACACACCAGTAATTCTGACACAAGGAGCAACCCACGACTACACCTCAGTACAAGGCATGATTCTAAGCATGGCTCTGTCCAGAGAGCAACTCCCTGCCAACCTCCAGCCGACAGCCTCTTGAAGCGATTGCCAAGCTGCAAGCTGTGCACACTCTTAAATCGTCCTTGAATTGCTGCAAAATTGCCATCAGTGAGGATGCATGAGAAGCCATAGCATAACAACATAACCAAAGAGATTCAACAACTACCAGAACTGATACTGGGGCATGCATGCATCTCAAGTACTTTTTCAATAAAAGCTATGAGAAATCTCTAACTTTCTCTGCTGTACCAGTAGCACATTGAGTTCAGACTTGCATCTTACTTGTTTTTAAACTAGAATTGCACAAAAACACAGCCTGTTGCTCAGTTTTATCTATTCTAATCGAGATTTCTAGCTGGACTCTTGAAAAAGATTCATTACAAAATCAAATTTTTCTACTTCTACTTCTAATTAGGTACTGTTAGATACCTTCAAAATTCCTCAGTAATACACCTGAACTTAGTTGCCATTTCTGAGTGTACCTCTTGAATTGACATCCATTAATAAATTTGACTTAACTAATCACACTGTATTTCATTTGTCACTTCCTTGTTGACTTTGGTACTTCCTGGAAATATTTGTATTCATATGATATATTTAATGTCTTTGTGATTCATTTATATTTTGTTCTCAACAGTATCAATTTTGACATGAAGATTTGGTTCTACCTTTTTTACGCTGTCTTCACTATCTAGCTATATCTGGGAAATTTTTCATTCTGTAGCTTCTCCTTGTCAGCATATTTTCACTTCGTCTGTGATTCCTACTGCTGTTTGTGATACTTCTTGACTCACTGTTCTAGCTGAGCTATCTCCTCCATTTAGTCATAGCTTAATTTTGTTTTTAATTTTACAGTACATTCTTGTAGTTTTGCATTGTCTTTCCCCACCTTTGTAATTATTCCTTCTGTTTTGTTTCCTGGCCCTATTTTAATGTGACTATTAACTGGTCCTGTTGTTATATGTCACGTATCATTTGATTTATTCTGTGCAGCATCTTCCTTAGTGTGTGTTCATTCTAGTGTCAACTTTCTTCTCACACTTCCTTATTTTTTGCTAACTTGTGTTTTTGTGGGACCTGTGGTGCTGATCAAAGGCACCACGACAGCTATGAACTGCATGAACATTATTGCAGTTCTTTATGCTTGATGTCTTTCCTGACAGCACTGGCATTTTGCAGTAGGCTAACTGTGTATGCTACAGTGGTTAGAGGAGCATCGTTGTGAACTGATGTTGATATATTGGTCTCTAAATTCATATGATCTGAACTCAACTGAATGTATTTGGGGTGCTACAGGGTGTCAGCTCTGTGCCCACGAACCTGCAGCTCACAATTTATGGGAATTTCATGACCTGTGTGTAGACATCTGGTGCCATGTGTCTTCTGAACCTACCAAGGACTGAAATAGCCGTGCCACACAGAATCACTGTTGTACTGCATTCCCGAGTTGGACCAGCACGCTGTTAAGCAGGTGGTCATAATGTTTTGACTCATCTGTGTATCTTGTGAACTATATAGTTAATGAGCTCGTATAGTGGTTTGCACGTAAGAAGGCTGCAGCATGATGTGCTCTGTGCAGAGAGAGATGGAGAATATTTTGTGGCATGGCCAGAGTGCTCTCTGTCTGTCCCACGCACCACACTCCAGCCATCACCTATCCTGGTGACTGGTAATGATGGGGCAGGCACTACACCAGATGACTGTTTCTGCTTCTGACTGTACCTAGTAGAAATTATATGTTCAGCAAAATAGCACTGTCACTTCATAACATAATACTTGTGTTTGCTTTATGCCTCCTATAATGAACTTTATAGTAATTAAGTAACCTCACTGTACCTAAACTAACATGAAAATCAACACTTAGTTTTTTATGCACACCCTGAATTGCATGCTACTGGCAGGCTTTGCTGAATGACACTGTTGGCTGGAGTGTCAAATGGAACACTGCTCCTTGCCACTGCACATCGTCCCATGCCTGTCTTCTTACGTTCGCGCCGTTACAACAATGTACCCTAATATTATGTACATTCTACTGACCAAGTTCGTCCTTTCTTGAATTTATTGACCTCTTGGCTCACTTTCCACTTGAGTACTTTGTTGTTAAATATTTGTCTGTCTTGTATATCAAAATCTGTTAAGCCAGCATCATTGAGATCTTTTCTGATTTCAGTGATTCACTTCATGTTCTCAATGTTTTCTGTGTACTCCAAGATCAATTTAGTTTGTCGAGTGTCCAGCATTCTCTTGAAAGCCCATAAAATTTCAGTTTGTTTCTTCGTGTTGTGTACTATGTTAGGTATCTAGTCAGTCACTTGTCTACTGCACAGTCTGTGGCTTTCTTCCGTCTTATTGGGAAGAAGGATATTTTTTATGATTCTTCTCTCTAGATTGATATTTTTAGTGCACCTTTTCAATCCGTGGCCAATGTTTCTGATGTGTATAAGGTTTCTGGTTTTCTTTTGGCGGGGAGTCTTAGCATTGAACAGTTGTGTTGTTACAGTGTTAAGTATGGAACCCTGCACAGACGGTCGGTCAATGTGATGTAAGTAACGTGCAGTCATTGAATTCTTGTCAGCAGGAGGTGTCACCCCAAAGGAAATTCATCAGAGAATGAAAGCAGTTTATAGTGATTGTGTTGATGTGAGTACTGTGCATCATTGGGGGAGTATGCTTAAAGATGCTGAGGCGGAAACATCTGACCTGCATGACAAACAAAGAGTTACACATCCTGTGACAGCAACCAATGAGTTTCACAACCAAAATGTTGACAGATTGATTCAGGACGATCGTCGTATCACTCACAGAGAAATTGATAACACAATCAGCATTTCACAAGAATGCGTGCGTCTCATTGTATTGCTTGGCTATCGTAAAATCTGTGCATGATGGGTATGCTGGATGCTGCCTCCTGAAATGAAATCACAGACTTGAAATTTGCCAGGAACTCCTCTCACGTTATGACAATGAAGGTGACACCTTTCTCCATTCAATTGTGACAGGAGGCGAAACGTGGGTACACCATTACAACCCAGAGACGAACTTCATTCTATGGAATATCGACACAAAGACTTGCCCCACAAAAAGAAATTCAAGATGCAGCTCTCAGCTGGAAAAATCATGGCCACAGTGTTCTGGGACACAGATGGTGTTATCCATGTTGATTTCCTTGATCATGGAACAACAAATTCAGAGTGTTAAATCACAACGCTAGGAACTCTGAAACGATTGCTAACAAGGGTCCAAAAGGAAAAGGGAAATGTTTTCCTGCAGCATGACAATGCCAAACCACACACTTCATGTGCCACCACAGCAGAACTTTAGAGACTGAATCTCACCACCATATGGCATCCTCCATACAGTCCTGATTTAGCACCGTCTGACTTCCATCTGTTCCCAATAATGAAAGACGATCTGTGGGGACATCATTATGCTTCTAATGAAGATGTTGAGAGAACTGTGAGATTGTGGTTGCGGAAACTGTGTCGACTTCTTCCATGACGGCTTCGGAAGACTTGTTCATCATTGGCAGAAATGTACCCAATTGGCTGGTGATTATGTGGAAAATTGAATATTGGTAACTAAATATCACATTCTAAGGATTATTTCTGCATTTGATGTATTAAAATATTCGCATCTAAACCCAGTGAACGAAGGTGGAGACATTACTTTTCATTCAACCCTTGTAATAACTCACTTCAACATCATGTGACAGTTGTGGATTTATGGAAGATGTTTCCAGTCTTCTAGGATGTTCTGGTCATCTTTTGATTTCTCTATTCATGACCTCCTTACTCTATCCCATTGGTCTGTATCACCTCTGCGAGACAATTGAATTTATGAATTCTATTGATCTCACAATATTTTGTAGTAATCATTTTTGGTGCATCTTTTTGGTTTGACACATATTTCATTTTCTCAAAAATGATCTGTAATCTGACTTCTTCAGCTTTCTCTTTCAAGACCTAGATTTGCTTTACCTTGGTTTCTATGTCATACTATCGAGAGATCATCAGCAAATAGCAAATGCCAGACATCCAGTATCTAGTCCTTCGATTGTACTTCCTAGCCTGCGCATGCTTGAGAATGTGCCTGCTTGCATGCACACACACATGCACATGCACAAACAGAATTTGACAGAAGGGTAAATTACAGTACATATATAATTTATGAAATTGTGCACCCGATAACAGAGATGGACCTGTTCTTTCTGATCTAAAGCCTGTTAATCAATGTCCAGATTGTTTCATGAAAGACATCAATTCTAAATTACAGTCTATTTATTGGTTATCTCTTCTAACAGTTCCCATTACAGTTACATTGTTTATAGTGATAAAGTTTAACTTTATTTCTGGGATTAGCAGTGTGCAAATGCACTTGAATGAATTGATGTTCTCAATAAAAACTGTTATACATGGTTACTGTGGCACTGTTTTTTAATGTCAGTGTTGATTGAAACACACATTAATAATGACTGCTTATTCATACCCATTGTGATTCTTTTTGCAATAATTTAGTTTCCACATAGCGGACATTAGCTTTGATATCGCTGCACTCTTCTTTCTTTACCCTTCAAAATGTAGCTTTTCTCTGACAGTAAATATTGGGTGTTTCAAAGTGTTAAGGTTGTGCATTCACATGTGACATAATCAACTATACCATGGAACTCCAACACACACACACACACACACACACACACACACACACACACACACACACAAATATCTGCAGACCTCACAGGAAACTCCAGAGGTAAATCAGCAAAGTGTGTGAGTCCACTCGACCGTAGAGTACTAATGGCAAACCTGTGTTATTGTTGCAACATGTATTCAACATGTATTAATTTACAGCAAACCTGTAAAGAAGAAGAGAGAAAATAAAAGGTGTGGAGTTACGTTCATGAATTATTAATTATCTTCCTGATGGTGATCTCAATTGTTACTAAAGCAAAACCAAAAATCGTTAAATCTGTGTGCCTCATGTTGGTGGGACTATTAATACTAGTGTAAAAGATATTTTAGTGGTGGTGTGTGAATATATGTAGATTATTGTGCACTTGTTTCCAAGAGAGACATACCATTTGCTCCTAAGGCTGATTCACACTTTTCTCTTTAACAGAAATCCAAAGCTTAATGGGAATGCTTCTGTATCTGCCTCATGGTATTGATAAATCTCCATATAGCCATCTGTTAGACCCAAATATGTGGGTCGAAATAGCAGATGTTTTCACAAGAGATGCGTGTTCCCTGCTTGGTTTAAGTGTTGATAGCCCTTTGACAGTATGGTAAGTAATTTTCAGAGGACACAACTCTTTCTAGTTTCCTTGTAGATGGATTTTTTGTTGGGCAGTGGAAGACATGCATGCTCCACTTGTGCACCTTTGTTTTACGTGACGTATTTCTAGTTTGATAAATTCTTAATAGGAATAACAGGCTACTAAACAGGGAGTATTTCAAAACTTGCTTCAGTCACAAATAATGTTTATCACATTAAGGCATTCATTCTGCACAATGTCAGTCAAGATTATTTGATTTGTTCTTGAGTGAGTTCAGTTGACAGACTGGTCACATTTAAGAAAAGACTAAACATTTTGGAATGTATATTGTGAAATACAGCTGGCATTTGTAAAACTGCAACATCAAGAGAGAATTAGTCCCTGAAGTAATTGACATGTCTTGGATTGGGTTCATGATAATACACTAATGATTAGCATTATAGAACTGTACATAATTTTTGACACTGAGAAGTTACTATGATATCCAGACTCCACAGGCAGCAGTAACACATTAAGTACATTGCAGCATGGAATCGGATGGCTTGTTTGTGAGCCTGGCTATATTTCTGTCCACATAGTTTGTTCGAGTGTCTACTAACCATTGGTGATTGCTGAAGGATGAGAATGAACAAGCTTCTTATTGACCATAGGCCAGACATGCTTAATGGGCAACAAATATAGTGATTACGAAGGCAGTGAAAACTGTCATACCTATTGTTTTTTGAAAGTGACTTGAACAGTCTGTCATGTCATCATGCATTGTTGTGTTGAAATATGACTTGCAAAATCACATGAAGGAAAGACAGTTCCTCAGGCTGAAAAATTGCCCTGACGTAGCAGTTGCAACTCGGATTATTCTCAGTACATAGGAATTATGATTACTTGTAGCCAGTGACACCAAAACCCATTACACTCTGGACTTATACATTGTGCTGCACAATAATGCTGACAGTTTGATTGTGAATACTGTGATAGAATCCAGAACATGTGTCGCTATTACTGTAGAACTGGTAAAATGCAGGTCTCATTCAGAACAACATTTTGCCTTATGAGTGTTGGCATTCATTTAACAGTTGGAATTGGATATGTTTGTAGTTTCTGGGCAAAGGCTTTATGCCACCCGTCAAAGCTCTACTGAACAGCGCAAATCCACTGTTGTGCTTCAACACTGAATCAGCACAGTGGTGAAATCTGTACACTTTATTAAGGCTGCACAGACAAGATGGCAGTTATTCCATGCTATAGTCACATTCCCTGCTTCAGTACCTGCTCATCATCCCATGTGGCCTCCGTGTACAACTAGTTCCACATGCTTGTCACTATAATAGCAGCATTCTGTGCATGTACCAAAATGTTATGGAATGAATTAAATTTCAGTGTATTTAATTCATTTCACATGTACTCCTTGTGGTAGGGTAAGCCATGATGCTCCACTTTCACCTTTCCCCCATTGGAGCTCTTCCCATATACCTTGTGGGACAACATTTTATTATTGTGCTCAGAAATCAGATGTCGAGGAAACATTAGTGACAATGAAACTTTAAGCTGGATCTGGTGGCCTGCTAAGATAGTCTAATGGTTAAGGTAACTGTATTAAGCAAAATATCCAGGTTCAAATCATAGTCTGACACATGCTTACTGTTGTCTCTACATATTCAAATTGTCACATTGTGACTAGCCCATTTCTCAAAGACTGATTGATAGCTTCCATGTTTTTACTTTTAACACTGTCCATTAACTGAGCTTGATGATGATGGGTTTGACATTGATCGTCCTTATCATTCAAGAGAGAGCACTGCTACAACCACATGTATTCCATCATTCTGCAGTCTTCAATTGTTTGGTACACTGTTTAGATTCATTGGGGCAGTTTTTTCTAGGTGATGCAGGTTTCACAAGTGTTAGTGTTGTTTGGAACTTTGCTCCAAATGATGAATGTTGTGATAATGTACAAAATACCCTGCTCAACAGTAGTTTGGAATACTGTCGTAAAATGTAGTCTATGATACTAGAGATCTCATAAACCTAGGCACTTCATGTTTTATCCAGTTAGAGCCCATGTACTGGATGATATTTACTACTGACATGCGTGTGGCCATTTCCCAGTCATGACAAACATACCACTACCACAGTGGCACATCGCAAGAAGTCTAGTATCAAGAACTGCTTCATTCAGTTTGTATACAGCACTGCAGTAACATTCCACGTAGAGGCATACAACGCTTTTATAGGGTCAGGATAGTGGCCTTACTTTCAGCAGGTTATACACAGTAAGATGTTGCTGATTGGTTACTTGTCACTCAAAGTGGTTTGTCTAGGGTGTGAAGAAAGTACAGAGAGATGGGAAATGTGAACAGTAGACCTCGCAGTGGTCATCCTCATACGACAACACCAATGCAGGATCGTTGCCTCCAACTGTCAGCTCGCAGCACCTGACACCATCCACCAGAAATACTGGAAATGATGACTCCTGCGCAACAGGGATTCGTATCTCAGACCAAATAATTTGTAGAAGATTGCATCAGGGTCTTCATTCCAGAAGATCAGTGAGAAGTTTTGCACTGAACCAATGTAACCAATGCAGTCAAAGGACCTGGAGTCTGACACATCAACAGTGGACCATTGTAGAGTGGAGTAATGTCATGTTTGCTGATGAGAACAGGATTGGTTTTCGACTGGACACTAGACGTGTTAAGATTTGAAGAACTAGATGACACTAGGAATGCTGATAAGTTCAGGAAGTCCGTCTGTTTGCAGTTGGAAGTGTAATGTTCTGGATGACAATAACGATGGGATGGCGGACCCCTCAGTTCCGATCTACAGCGATTTGACTGTTTCCAAATACCTGCAGGAGGTACTACAAACAATTGTGAGGCCCTACAGATGTAAAGCCAGTGACTGCTTCATCCTAGTCAATGACAGTGCAAGACCTGCATTGTACTTTAGCAGTGTCTCGGTATCTTCAAAGATGCAACATCAGCCTAATGTGGTGGCCAGCAAAGTCCCCAGACATGATGCAGTTGAGCATGCATGGGACCTGTCGAAGGTGGCCATTGCACCGCATCCGAATCCCCTTGGCAATCTTCAGGACTTCACTGAAGCTGCCATTGAGGAGTGGGACCTTATACCTCAAGATCGATGGTCTCATCCAGAGTATATGCACATAGTGGATGAACTTTGATGACTTAAAGTGTGAGTGTGGATCTGGGTTATATGTGCTTATTCCCCCAAACCACCTTCCACTTCTTTATGAGATGACTTACTTGGTATTTGCAGCCACTCTTCTGTACTGAATAGCCGGCTGCTATAAACCCTCTTGACTTCTTCACCGTCGAATAGTGCTTGCTACAGGAGTTTTTAGACTCTTTCTGCTTATGAAATAAGTAGACATACAAACTTTACTTTTTGTCAGCTAACAATGTATTTGACCTCCATACACAATAAAAATTTCACTTTCCACATGAATATGTAACTTCCTGCAAGTCTCTCGTACAGTCGGACGTTAAAAACAAATTGAATTACAGTTAAGAGAAAGTTGGCTTGGATACTATGATCTTTCTTAACATGAATCATAAAATGAGTCTTGCCTCTAACAAGGTTGCATCAAGAGTTCGGAACAGTATTTTTTCAACTATTCTTGTTTAATAACAATAGTCAATGATGCAATAAGCGCAGAGTTGCATATAATCTCCATGGTTCGTCCTTACAGACTCACTAAAACATCTATGAATTGCCTCACAGGTACTTGTTGGTGCCGTCTGACCACCGCGTCTACTTTCTTCCTGCGCCTGATTTTAAACCTGCACACACAAACATGTAACGTGCAGTAGGTAGGATTGCACCATCCCACACTCATATCCAGAATATCGTGTGTTCGAGATGGTAGAAGACTGAGTGGTTCTAGAATTTACAGAGAAATTCTCAAATCACTACACACTCTACTAAATAATGATAATTATCAACATGAGATAAAGATTTCACTATTTTTGTTTTCAAGATGTACACATAGGAGAGGGCCAGTTTTGTTTTGTAATGATGTTTTGTAACTAACCAAAATCGTTCTTTTTTCAGAAGGAATTATGTTTATTTTGTTAATAAAGTACTGTACAAACCTCAGTGGGTGTACTATGAGAAGTCATTGTAGTACTCTCTGTGATATTCCACACTTTTGTTGAGATGTATAATGTTGACCCTAAATAACGAAAAGTGAGAGGTCATCCACATGAGTGCTAAAAGGAACTCGTTAAACTTTGGTTACATGATAAATCAGTCTAATCTAAAAGCCATAAATTCAACTAAATACCTAGATATTACAATTACGAACAACTGAAATTGGAAAGAACACATACAAAATGTTGTGGGGGAAGGCTAACCAAAGGCTGTGTTTTATTGGCAGGACACTACTAAGGAGACTGCCGGCACTGTGTTTGTCTTTTAGAATACTGCTGCGTGGTGTGGGATCCTTACCAGGTAGGACTGACGGAGTACATCGACAAAGTTCACAGAAAGGCAGCACGTTTTGTATTATCGCGAAATATGGGAGAGTGTGTCACAGAAATGATACAGGATTTGAGCTGAAAATCATTAAAAGAAAGGCGTTTTTCGTTGCAACGGAATCTTCTCATGAAATTCTAATCACCAACTTTCTCATCCGAATGTGAAAATATTTTGTTGACACTGACCTACATAGGGCAGAACGATCACCACAATAAAATAAGGGAAATCAGAGCTCGTACAGAAAGATATAGGTGTTCATTCTTTCCGTGTGCTATACGAGATTGGAATAATAGAGAATTGTGAAGGTGGTTCGATGAACACTCTGCCAGGCACTTAAATGTGATTTGCAGAGTATCCATGAAGATGTAGATGCACAATTATGAATTCTAACTTGCGCAAAAAATAGAAAAAAATTACAGTTTTGACAATAATAGGCAACTGCATTGTTTTTGAGGAACACACAGTCAGCAACCATAACAAAACAGTATTTTCTGCAGAAGTATCTCACAGTAAGGGATTTTGCGCTTGTACCAAAACGAGGAATAAACAGTATTTTTTATTTGTTATTGTTCTAGTGGTATTTACTAAAACTCTTATTAAATGTGGATGATGAATATTTCCTCCAGTTTTATTATGACATTAAAAGTTCAAAACTCAGTACTTTTTTTTTCACAAATGCTGTTGCTTTTGTGTTTTTCTCATGTACTTACATGTATGATGTTAAACAAATATTGAATATAATAGAGGGAAACATTCCACGTGGGAAAAATGTATATAAAAAAACAATGATGCTGTGACTTACCAAACGATAAAGCACTTTATCGTTTGGTAAGTCACAGCATCTTTGTTTTTTTATATAAACAAATATTGAAAATAATGAAAACAAATGAGACTGTTAATTGTCTGGTGTCAGCTGATTGAATGGCTGCTTCAGAGTCTTACAGATGTACATAAAATTGAAAATATTTTACTTTGGTATAAAACCGGAAAAGTGAGATAACTGACAAAACAAAATTAAAGTTTTTGTATTGCATACATTTACAGTATTATTTCAAGCATTCAATGTTTACATTATAACAACAGTGTAGACTTAGTTTTTAGTATAATGATTCTTTCCTGGTGACAAATTCTCCTTCCATACACAGTTTAATTGTAGAATGGGTTACCTATATGTGCATTTTGTTTACATGTATGATGCTGTGACCACATTTAGTGTC
The DNA here is from genome assembly GCF_023864275.1 of Schistocerca cancellata. Lineage (NCBI taxonomy): Eukaryota > Metazoa > Arthropoda > Insecta > Orthoptera > Acrididae > Schistocerca > Schistocerca cancellata. The sequence goes on along the minus strand of NC_064626.1, from coordinate 1,096,829,150 downwards.
ATAAAGATCAGATGATGTTTGCTTCTGCTGTGTGCTGTACTGAATTGTTTACCAATAAACTAGTGATTAGTGCAAAATCTGTTTCAAGCAGAGCTGGAGACTCCTAATCAAACAATAGAATGAGTGCGTCCAAGCAGTGCTTGATTTGTAATTTTTTTAAGGATTCTATTACTCTGACCTTCTGGGAGAGGGGTTGGGTGTGAAATTTAAACTTCTTAAAATGTAGTTTTAACACTTTCCTGGGTATTTTAAAAGGGTGAATACAACATTTGTACCGGTAAAAAGTAAAATTTTATCACGCCACACCTCAATTTTTTTATTCATCAGAGGTACTGGTATGGGTGCATACTGTCACAAATCAAGGGCACTGCTTGGAAAGTATGTATTTCTAAAAATGAAAACTAAGGCAGGGATGGTGTCATGTCACTTGGCTGTTCTTAATCTGTGTGGTGAGTTAAATGTTGATGAAATGTATACAGTGTTTCTGAACTGTAGTTAAATTTTACATTTGCATAAAAAATTAGAGGATACCACAAAATCAGAAAGAGAGTTACATAGTTTGCAGTTAATTTTTACATAAGGTGTTTGCCTTTAGAATAACACTTTTGTATACAAACTTTCTTTCCAAGTTTCTTGTTTTTCAGTTAAGTCATTTTTATTGCCAATTTTGATGTAAAATATTTGTTGAACACCTAAAGAAAGCTTTATGCACATTGCTGAATCTTGATAGTGATGCTAACAATTATTTAATGTTGCTTCTTAACAGTGTGAATGCTGGATGTACAGCACTGCCAGCTCTACTCAACATAAAGCAAGTTATGCAGCAGAGACAGGTCACTGGGATTTGGAATGGAAAAGATGAATTACCTGTAAGTTTATGAAATTCATGCAGCATTTGTGAATCTGAGTCACATTTAAGTGACATAAATTTCCATACACCTTTGAGTAGAGTTTTTAATTCTTTACATTGCATTTCAGGCCTCTCTGATAAAATACATTATAATTTCTATATCTTTCAACATCTCTCTTGCATTTCATTGTTTCTGTGGCTGATGAATGATTTGACAGGAAGTTCTTTCCAAACACTATGTTGGGGTTAAATTGGAAGTGAGATGCATACAGGAAACTGAAAAGATATCCAGTTTCAAACAATGGAAAATCCAGGATGGGATAAAGACAATATTATGAAAGGGATAAATTACTACTCACCATATAGTGGATATGCTGAGCTGCAGACAGCCACAACAAAATGGCTGCTAAACAAGTAAGCTTTCAGCCAAAAGACCTTTTGAATTGGACAAAACACACACACACACACACACACACACACACACACACACACACACACACACACACACACACACGAGACCACTCTGTCGGGCTGCCGAGGTCAAACTGCGAGCAACAGTGCATGATGGGAGAAGCAATCTGGATGGTGGGGTTTTGGAGGACACTGGGGAGGTAAGGGATAGCAGGACACAGGTGGGAGATGGTAAAGTGCTTGATGTTGATCTCCACCTCAAAGATGGCTACATCAGTATCTCCATCCATATTAAACCTCCTAACCACCAGCAATACCTTCACTTCCACAACTGCCACCCATTCCATACATGAAGTCCCTCCTAGACAGCCTAGCTACCCATGGCTGTCACATTTATTGCGACAAGCAGTCCCTCTTGAAATATAGCAAGGGTCTCACTGAGGCCTTCACGGACCATCTTTACCTTCCCAACTTGTTCAAAAACAGACCTCCCATGCCTTATCTTTCCAGTCACCCACCAGCTACCAAAGTCTCACCATGTGACTTGTGACTCAGTAGCACCCAGGACTGGAGCCACTGAATCACATTCTCTGCCAGGGTTTTGTCCACCTCTTGTCGTGCCCTGGAATGAAGAGTGCCCTTCCAACTATTCTTCGCACCCCTCCCACAGTGGTATTCTGCTGCCACCCAACCTACACAATATTCTCTTCCATCCCTATGCAACCCCTGCTCCCAACCATTTACCTCATGGTTCATATCTTTGTAATAGACTTAATGCAAGACCTGTCCTGTACATCCTCCCACCACCACTTAGTCCAGTTCTGTCACAAGCATCTCATATCTCATCAAAGGCAAGACTGCCTCTGAAACGAGTCTACAAAATCTACAAGCTAAGTTGCAATGCAAGACCTGTCCTGTACATCCTCCCACCACCACTTAGTCCAGTTCTGTAACAAGCATCTCATATCTCATCAAAGGCAAGACTGCCTCTGAAACGAGTCTACAAAATCTACAAGCTAAGTTGCAACCACTGTGCTTTGTTCTACGTAAGCATGACAACTAACAAGCTGTTTGTCCTCGTGAATGGACACTGAAAAACTTTAACTAAGAAACAGCTGGACCACCCAGTTGCTGAGCATGCTGTCCGACACAAGTTCTTCCTTTTAGTGACTGCTTCACAGTCTGTGCCATCTAGATCCTTCCTATCAAAACCAGCTTTTTTGAACTGTGTAGTGGGAGCTCTCCCCACAATATATCCTTCAACATTTGTTTGTCACTGTCCTTCATCCACCTGTCCCCTTTCCTATTCCCACTCCAGCATTACACAGGCTTCTATTCCACCAATGCACCCACAGTCTCTTTACTTCTCTCTTTTGCCACTCCTCCTCCCCCCCATTTCCCTCCGTCTAATCTCGTGATTGCACCTAGCTGCCCACCCTCTCTCCACCATCCACCACCCCCATGATGTTCTCATGAGAAGCACTTTACTGTCACCTGCTATCCCTCCACCTTCCTGCCCCAGCCTCCTCCTTACCCCCACCACCTGGTTACTTCTCCATCATGCACTGCTGCTCGCAGTATGGCCACAGCAGCCAGAGACAGCAGTCGTGTGTGTGTGTGTGTGTGTGTGTGTGTGTGTGTGTGTGTGTGTGTGTTTAATTCAGAAGAAGGCCTTATGGGAGAAAGCTTACTTGTTTAGAAGTCATTTTGTTGTGCCTGTCTGTGACTCAACATCTCCAGCATATGGTGAGTACCAATTTATCCTTTTCATAATATTTTCAAGATCTCGTATTTTATAGACAGGCTTAAATAAAGGTTATATGGAATCGATGAAATAATTTTTGTGTAACAAGTGATGTGAGATTCAGTATTAACTGGGTCATTGCATGCCAAGTGGTCCAAAGGTTCCTGCATGACCGTCACAGATTTTGATAAAATTGTGTATTAACAATGGCACATGTTCCCAGCAAACATTCGTAAAGTTTCATAATGATTAATTCAATACTACTGGAGATACTGTATAGTCATTTATAGTAATATTTACTTGAGAGAAGCAAAACTAGATCATCAGAAAACTAGGTCAGTGTGTGCAACTTTTTGCACTTTCTTAAGTGAAATAATAAAAGATGATTTCTTGGAGGATTCGTTTAAGGATAATTTGAAGCAAAGTCGGCCACAAAAGTACGCAGTTGGAAAAAAAATGGAGTTTAGTCATTTTTTATATATCTGGAAGTAACTGTATGATAAAACTGAAACATTTTGCATAATAACTTATCAATACAAGGTCTGCGAAAATAAAATTTCATTTTCCTACTACTGGTAAATTGAGGGCAAAGTTGGCAATTTAAAAAAAAAATAATGGCTGTTTTTGCCCTCTTTCACAAAAAAGTCGCTCTGAAAACTAACCATTTTTATTAGAAAGAACCTTTAAACCACCTAAACACTATATTTGGTTTTGAAATGTGAGCACAAAAGTCCTAAAAAACAATGAAAAGGTGGAGATGTATTGAAAATGGTCCCATATTCTGCTGGTACTCAAATCTGACATCTTTTATTGTGTTCTACAATTGTTTGGTACTATCTGGAGAAGCCAACAGCAAAAGTCTTCATCACTAGGAAGTGAGATAAAGTTCAAATAACTCGAAAAACTTGAAAAAAAGGGTGTCTTTTGCCATGTCTCTTTGTGAGATATTTTAGTCTCTTTTTCTGCTATAGCTACAGAAACAAACTGATTATAAACTTCGCAATTTAACTGTGTGTTACCAAGGCAGCAGGGATCATGGTATGATAGTAAAATTGTTACATAACAGTTGCAGCACATGTCGTATAAATAGCCTGCTGGTTTTACATCACTGTCGCATTGTGAAAATTTTTGTGAAGTTCACAGCAGTCTTCCTGACATTTTTTTTGGAAGGTATTCATATTGTAGAGAATTATTAGTATGTCCTTTTATTGTGTAATGCTACTACTGTGCTAGTGATTCTGGTTTAAGGTATACCACACGTTTGTGTTAACATAGTTTGTTGTTAATGTGGAACCTTAGTGTACACATGAAAAATTGTATAAATGTGCTGGTATGATTTATGATGGCTGTACTGGTGTATCCTTTTGAAGTGAGAAAACAAGCATCCTCATCACCAAAGTGACCGCACCTGATAGTTGTGCCACAGGTTCCCAAACCCGATAAGGGTTTCTTTACACAGGATCGCGAGCTGCTGATACGATATGTTTCTATAAGTGTCAGAGGCCAAAGCTAGAAGGGATTTCCTTTAGGATCCTAACCTTATGTTTACGTCAGGTTGCTTGAATTTTCTATAGATTCTGTTAATTCACTGTAGAATGTCATGAGGAAAACTATACTGTCAGCCAGATGATATCACTGATGGGTTTGGGAAGAAATTTTGATAAGACAGAACCCAAAACATTACAATTTTTAAATCTGATTATCTCAAATTATCAGAGCCACAAAAGAAAACTATTCTTTTTATTGGATTCCATATCTTATTTCATGTTTTATAAAAAGAATTTTGTAGAGCTGAATGCTATAGGGAAGTTTTTTTTAAAAAAAGAGACAATTTTTCTGATTCAAGCTCATTTCCTTGCCATCAGGACTTTTGATATCATCTTCCACAGAGTATTAAACAGTTATTGTAGAACATTGTAAAAGGTGTCATATTTAATAAGGGCCAGCTGAATATTGGTCTATTTTCAGTACACATCCACCTTGTCGTTATTTTTTTTAGAAATACGTATGCTCACATTGCAAAATCAAATATAGTTTTTAGGTGGTTTAGAACATGGTCTTTCTAATGAAAACTGTTTAAAAGAGTTTGAAAAAGACTTCTTTGTAAATGTGGGCCAAAAATAGTCATTGTTGGCATATTTAGAAATATTGTTAACTTTGCCCTCAATCTGTAAACTATTGGAAAATAGTAGGAGAATAAAATTTTATTTTCTGTGACTTTACATTGCTAAGTTATTACATGCAAAGTTTTAGGTGTATCCCACAGTTACTTTTGGAGATATAAAAAGCTAAACTTCACATTTTTTCAGGTGTCAGTTTTGTTTGCTGACTTTGCTTCAAATTATCTTTATGAAAATTAGCCTGGAAACCCTTTCTTACTATTTGGCTTAAGAGACTACTGAAGTTTGTACAAGATGACCTAGTTTTGTTTCTTTCTACAAAATATTACCAGAGATATTGTCTCAAAGTTGCTGAAAACTCATGGGCACACATTGGATAGCTGCACTGTGGGCTGAAACAAAGGACTGTATTTCTGGAAGTATTAAACTGGCCAAAGTAAAACTTTACCAATTCAGTGGGAACCCATATAAATGTTCACACACAATTACAGCAAAATCCATGACGGTCACGCAGGAATTTGTTCCGAAATTAGACGACTTGGCATGGAATGGCCAAGCATGGCATAATACATATTCGTATGTAAAATAGGATTTTATAGGTGGTTCCTCCTCCTCCTCCTCCTCCTCCTCCTCCCGCTGCTGCAGCTGCTGCTGCTGTGGTGTTGGTCATACTGGTGATGGTGGTGGGGGTGATGGTGGTGGTATAATGGCAACATATTTGTGGTTCCCAATTGTGTGGTTGAATCTGTTTGTGTCATGGATGCTTGAGAATGACTCTGATAGTTTTTGCTTAAAAATTTCTCTTGTTGTTGTTGTGGTCTTCAGTCCTGAGTCTGGTTTGATGCAGCTCTCCATGCTACTCTATCCTGTGCAAGCTTCATCATCTCCCAGTACCTACTGCAACCTACATCCTTCTGAATCTGTTTAGTATATTCATCTCTTGGTCTCCCTGTATGATTTTTACCCTCCACGCTGCCCTCCAATACTAAACTGGTGATCCCTTGATGCCCCAGAATATGCCCCACCAACCGATCCCTTCTCCTAGTCAAGTTGTGCCACAAATTTCTCTTCTCTCCAATTCTATTCAATACCTCCTCATTAGTTATGTGATAGCAGAATAAAATATGTAGCCGATATTACAATAAACTGACACTATGAATGTGGATAGCATAAATGGCTAATATAAGTAATTAACAAAGTGATCACACAATTTGTCGCCACTTGCCAAACTCGTTGGATTTGTGCCACTATTTGAACAGTTTTATTAACAATTCTAACAGTGGAAAGTACAGGGTGGAATAACAATAATATGGAAAGGATAGATTGCTAGTTGTCACAAAGGTGAGGCATTGAGTTGGAGACAGGCACAATGAAAAAGAGTGCTGAATAGTTAAACTTTCAGACAAAGTCCTCCTCCTGAAGTAGAAAATGCACATACATTCACGAGCACGACAGAGTTGGGCTTTCGCATGCAGATGCTTTGGCCGTGTGTGTGTGTGTGTGTGTGTGTGTGTGTGTGTGTGTGTGTGTGTGTGTGTGTGTGTGTGTGGACTTTGTCTTAAAGCTAAAAATATTGAGCATGTGCCTCCTCTGTGGTGTGTAGCAATCTATCCTTTCCGTATTGTCATTCACAATTCCCCACTGTTAAACACAAAGAGAGTGTGTAGTTGAAGGCATTTACAATGAGGGGGAGGGACTTTTTGATAATCTGATAGAAGAAGAAATGAGACTCAAATGGAAGAAATTGGGGATCTAGTATTAGAAACAGAGTTCAGTACAGCTTTGAAAGACTCGCAGTCAAATTACGTGGCAGACATAGATAATATTCATTTGGAATATCTAAAATCATTGGGGAACTGACAATCAAATGACTATTCAAGTGGGTTTGTATAATCTTGACAGTGGAGACATTCCATCGGACTTTCGGAAAAATATGATCCACACTATCCCAAAAACAGAAAGGGCAAATAAGTGTGATAATTATTGTTTAGTCGGTTTAACAGCTTATGCACTGAAGAAAATTATGCATGACAGACAAAGCGAGGAGGATATAAGAAGCAGACTTATCATAGGCAAAGAGGACATTCCTGGCCAAAAGAAGTTACTAGTGTTAAACACAAGACTAAATAAGAGAGAGACAGTTTTGAGAATGTTCGTTTGGAACACAGCATTGCCTGGTAGTGAACTTTGAGAAAGTTGGAAAAGTAGAGAATTGAAGTGTTGAGATATGGTGTTATAGGAGGATTTTGAAAATTAGTTGAACAGATAAGATAAATGAAGTAGTTCTCCATAAAATCAGAAAGGAGAGGAACACGGTGGAAAAAATTGACAGGATGAAGGGTTCAGATGATAGAACATGTGTCAAGACATAAAGCAATAACTTCCAAGGGACTTGAGGAACCTGTAGAAGGTGAAGCTGTAAGGGAAAACAGGGATTAGAATATATCCAACAAATAATTGTGGGCATTGGGTGCAAGAGCTACTCTGACACAAAGAGGTTGGCACAGGAGAGGAATTTGTGGTGGGCCGATCCAAATAGTCAGAATGATATATTTCCTTTAAACACACACACACACACACACACACACACACACACACACACAGAGAGAGAGAGAGAGAGAGAGAGAGAGAGAGAGAGAGAGAGAGAGAGAGAGAGGATAGGTGTGTTTCTGCCAAGTAGTAATTATGGCACTGTGGAGTAATTACCAGTGTAAAGGTGCTTGCCGAATGTTAATAGGTTAATGCAGTTTGCTGTTCCATTTTAGATGTAAGGATGTTACACATGTAAAAGCATTCTGTAATACTACTCACTAAGGGATTAGTAAATAAAAATAGAGTAGCTCTACTTACTTACAATATCAGTTCTACACATTACCGAATGACATAATTTTCAAATATGTGTAATACATTCTTTTGGAATAATTTCTAGTAAAAACATATTTTGATCTCTCTACAAATCAGTCCGGTACTGTAACATCTGCACTTCTAGAATGTTGGCTAAAAATCAATTGAATATGTTTTCGAACAAAGAATCCCCAAGTTCTTAAAAGTGTGGGTGGTCCCTGTCAGCTTCAGTTGGCAGCAAAACTCTCACAATGCCATCGTGCAAAATTCCATATTGGGCTAGTTTTTACAATGGCTTTGTCCAAGTTTTGTACATTGTATTTAGTGTATACAGTGGAGTATATATGACAAGTGTATGTTAAACATAACATAATTGGTGTATTGTTATATGTAAGTTTTTTAATGAGATAAACAAAACTGGAGAAACTTGATGTCATCAGATGGGGCTTAGTTCCTTGGTGAAAAGTCCACCATCGAATGAATTTCTTATACCTGAAGTGTGATATATTTCAAACCAGTGCTGTTTGTTAGAGGAGATTGTTTAATATTGCCTACAATATTTAAAAAAGGATACCTGAAATTCCCCAAAACATTAAAGTAATCTGCAGTACCAATTTAAAATTTTAGTAAATATGTTTGAGAAACAGAAGTAATATTTATTACTTTTTTATTATTTTTTCCAACAGATAGAGATAGACTTGGGGCAAGAGAGTCGATACCATTCTGTGTTTGCATGCCCTATCCTAAGGCAACAGAGTACAGAATCAAATCCACCAATGAGACTGATATGTGGACATGTTATTTCTCGTGATGCCCTCAACAAGCTCAGCAATGGAAACAAGTGAGTATTGAGTTTTAGCTGTTCAGCTGAGGAAAAGAAATGCACATCTAATTTGAAAATGAGGGCAATATCTGCATATTACAGAAACTTTACAATCCATGTATCTATTTCTTGCTAAAGTAACCTTGAATGTATATTAAGAGAGGCAATTGATATTGTAAATTTCTTCTGTTTGGCTTACCCATTGCTTACTTTTGTGACTTCCCATTTCTGTAATACTTCAGAAAATCCATTTAGTTTGGTGGACTTCACATTTCTTTGAGGTTATTTGCACTTTCTTGGACTCTTGCTTTTATTTTTTCCATACTTCACAGTTTACTCTTGCTTTATACCCTCTTTGCTTCACATCACTGACATAATTTCCCCTTCAGGCCCTGGTTTCTCATCCATTGCAATAATCGTTGAAGTGATGGAACTGCAGCTTTACATGTAGACACAAAAGAGGATAATTAATTTGTATTTTTATTTCTATTGTCTTTTACAAATTTTCCTTTCCAGCATTACTATTACTATAAACGTCTGCACCCGGTAGCTGTATGGTCAGCGCGACAGACTGTCAATCCTAAGGGCCCAGGTTCGATTCCCGGGTGGGTCGGAGATTTTCTGCGCTCAGGGACTGGGTGTTGTGTTGTCCTAATCATCATCATTTCATCCCCATCGACGCACAAGTCGCCGAAGTGGCGTCAAATAGAAAGACTTGCACCAGGCAAGCGGTCTACCCGACGGGAGGCCCTAGTCACACGCCATTATTATTATTATTATTATTATTATTATTATTATTATTATTATTATTATTATAACGATTGTTCCCCTTTAGGAGAGCGATTGAACTTGAATTCATAATTTCATCTTTGGATGTTTTTCTTCTTTGCTTCCCAAAACCTCCTCATCCTCTCAGAATGCTCCTTCTTCCGTTCCTCTGTCCATTTTTTACCAGGCTGACACAATGTTCTTTCCCCAAACTTCACACTTGTGATTTTATGCCGGCACTCGGTGCGATCTTCGAGATTTTTTATGTTGATCTGCTATAGATCCCTCTGGACTTCTTTCAGCCATTCTTTGCCACATTTACTCCTTGTTATAATATTGAATAATTTCTTTGCTGTTCTGGAGTCTTCCATCCTGTAGATGTGTGTATAAAATTTGGCTCGGCGGTTTCTGATTTCATCTGTTACTATGTTGATATTTCTATAGAGTTCGTTTTGTGGTCTCTTCATCCAAATGCCATTTTTGTTGATTGGACCGTTAATCTTCCTGATAATTTTTCTTTCCTGCTTTTCTATTTCCTTAATTTTTGAATGACCATCAATCACCATTGTTTCAGCTGCATAGATTGCTTCTGGAAGAATCACTGTTGTATAGTGCCTTAATTTTGCATCTGTCGAAATGCACTTCTTGTTGTAATGTGTCCATGTTAGCTTGTAGGCCTTCTGGAGCTTGGTGATTCTTTGTTCATTGGCAATTCGGTTTAATCCTGAGGACTGTATAGTTTCACCGAGGTATTTAAAATGGCAGACTTGTGCAATTTTACCATATTTTGTTATTAAAGGGGATTTATTTTCTGGCTGCCTTTCCATATATTGGGTTTTTTCATAAGATATCTGTAGTCCGGTTTTTGTGAAATTTCATGTACTTTTTCCACTGCGTGAATCGCTTCTGTTCTGTTATTGGTGATAATTGCAATATCGTCAGCGAAAGCAAGGCACTTGACTTTAATTCGGTTCTCTTTCTTGATACCAATTTGGATACCCTTTACGTGAGGTTCCCATTCCCTGATTATCTTTTCTAGAACAATATTGAAAAGGATTGGGGATAGTCCGTCCCCCTGTCGGACTCCAGATTACTATAAGTTAATAGCATTCTCATTTGAGAAAGCTATTCATTACTACACCTTAAACTTCCCAGTTATTCACTGTGGTATACGTAGATTTGGGAAGTATTCTATAGAGGTCTTATTTTAATCATTCTGATATTTGTGGTACTAAGTTCTTTGTGGTACAGTTATAAATTGTCCAGCGTCCTGTCTCTGCCATATTGCAGTATCAATTGCCTTACTGTGCTGTATATAAGCCACTCTTATGACTGCTTGGTACTGAAATCAAAATAAGTGTTAACTACATGATGTTCTGTATTATTTTTTTAAAGAAATCTCAGTGCTGACATTTCTGTCAAGATGTAAGACAAACCTTGGAAAAATAGACTTCCATTGGACATAAGAAATTTGTTGCAGTGTATCATCATCTGATGGAAACAATTTCTTAGGTCATTAAAGTTATTATTCATAGCACCTCCAATGAGTTTTGTTCTGCTTCTTCTACATTCTGAAAACATTGACCTTTTAGGTCCATTCTAAGGAATAGATCCAGTGCATAGGGTGGATGTGAAACTGTTATCATTTCATTTTTGAATAAAAAATTACATGACACTGTGACGATGAGTATTGTCTGGATGATAAAGCAGAAGGCTACATGCTCTCTCGCTGCCAAAGCAACAAACAGTTTTCTTAACAGAAAACAGAACATGATCTTCTGTCACAGCCACAATGGCAACAAGTTGAATATGTGAAACAGTGTCTAGCTTTCTGATCCAATTTATGCCACCTCATATATTAAAGTTAGTTAGGTGATTGAAAACCACCACTTGTGATGGCTTTAAAAATGTCGATAAACTATATGTACCCGATTATAAGATGAACAATGTATGAAAAGACAGATTGCTACTTACTGTAAAGAAGACATGTCAAGTTGCAGACAGGCACAATTAAAAGACACTCGTATATGGTTTTCGGGCACAGCCTTTGTCAGTAAAACACACACAAACACACACACACACACACACACACACACACACACACACACACACACAAGCCTGCACCTGCAACCATGACTGCAAACTCCAGCATCTCAGAACAGAATGCAGCATCACTTGGGATGCAAGCAGCAATCTGGAGGGGGTGTAAAGGAGAAGGGGAAGGTACAGTAGTGTACAGATGGGGAGAAAGACAGATGCTGTGTGATAGAGTGTGCAGGGACTAGACTGCCAACAGGCACAGTGTGAGGATGGGATGTTGTGGGGCAGAGAGGTGGGGGGAAAAAAGGAGCAGAGCGGGGAAAGATGGGTAGATGTGTTGGCAGAGGGATGCAAATAAACAGGGTGGGAGATGAGAATGGAGAGAAGATGATAGAACGCAGAGGTTGGAAAGGTGGAGGATGGGGGGACCGTATGTTACCATAGGTTGAGGCCGGGTTAATTAAGGGAGAGGAGAATGTGTTGCAAGGATAACTCCTGTCTGCGCAGTTCAGAAAAGTTGGTGGTGGAGGGAAGGATCCAGATGGCTCAAGTAGTGAAGCAGCCATTGAAATAAAGTTTATTATGTTCAGCTACTTTCTGTGCCGCAAGGGTGGTCTACTTTGCTCTTGGCCACAGTTTGGCGGTGGCTGTTCATCCTGATGGATAGCTGGTTGGTAGTCGTACCAATATAAAAACTGTGCAGTGATTGCAACAGAGCTGGTAAATGACATGGCTGCTTTCACAGGTGGCCCAGCCCCTGATGGTTTAGGATAAACCTTTGACAGGACTGGAATAGGAAGTGCTGGGTGGGTGGATTGGGCAGGTTTTGCACCTGGGTCTTTCCATAGGGATAGGATCCGGGGGCAAGAGGCTGGGATTGGGAGAGGCATAGGGATGGACTAGTATGTTGTGAAATTTGGTTGGTTGATGGAACACCACTTGTAGGAGGGTTGGAAAGTATCTTGGGTAGGATGTCCCTCACATCAGGGCACAATCATAGGTAATTGAACCCCTTGCGAAAGAAGTGGTTAAGTTGTTCCAGTCTGGGGTGGTACTGGGTGATAAAGGGAACACTCCTTTGTGGCTGGTACTTGTGGGTTCTCCACTCCCATAACTTATCCCAGCCTCATCCTACAGTAACATACTGTCCTCACATCCTCCACCCAACAGTTTCCACCCCCTCTGTCCTATCATTTCCAACCCATTCTCATCTCCCACCCTGTTTATTTGCAACCCTCCGCCAACCCATATGCCCCTCCTTCCCTGCTCCTCTCTCTCTCTCTCTCTCTCTCTCTCTCTCTCTCTCTCTCTTTCTCTTTCTCTTTCTCTTTCTCTTTCTCTATCCCCCCCCCCCCCATGCCCCACAACCTCCTGACACTGCGCCTGTTGGCAATCTAGTCCCTGCACACTCCACTACACAGCATTCGTCTCTCTCTCCCCACCCGCAGGTTGTTGATATTCCTACGTGGAGTTCCCATTGTTCGATTATAAAATGAGGTTTTTCCCACATAAGTGACTCAAAAAATACAGGGTCGTCTTTCATTCGCAGATTAAACCGCTATTTCTAAGGTCAACATTTGTATGTTGTGTAATAGGATAATATAGGGAACATCTTGCATTTGTAGTTAAAGCTGTGACTGTTACGGTTATGTGAAGATTTATTTTGAAGACTTCAGATAGGTTGTATAGCATCACAAAAGTGCTGACACTAGTGTCTGTACTTCTGCTTCTGATGTACTCACAGGCAATGTCCATTTTGGCTGTGATATGTTTCAGTGGACTGTTATTTAATACATGTAATCCCTTCTTTCACAAGGATTTGATTTTATTTATTTATTTGTATATTTATTTAACTTCATATGAGACAAGCAAGCACAACAGCCAAACTGTTATTCATCCACTGTGTAACGTGGATTGACCACTGCTACACCTGCCACATAGCACAAAGAGGTTGAGAAGACGAGCTCCATGGCACTGCATCCTTGCCTGCATAGATGCTGTTCTTTTTTTTTTTAACAATGTATCATTGTTAACTATTTTTTCTGGGTTTGATCAGAGAAAGTCGCCACAAAAGTAATAATACCTTTTAATTAGCTCCATTGAGCATAATGTAACATTGATTTTAGCAAAAAATAATATAGGTTAACAAAAGAACAAACTTGCCTTACTTGTAGCAGTGATAAAAAAAAGCTCACTTTTCATTTGTAGTCAGAACTGGATTGATGTAGAAATTGGACAAATACTCACCATTATTATATACATCTGCTGGAGATGGCAAAAGTCTAGATAGAGGGCAGTGGCATTGTAACATGTTTCATGAGCAGTGTTTCAATGCTCACCATGGGATATGATGGGAATGAAAGTGGGGGTGTCAGCTGCTGGTTCTAAACAGCCAGTGAATGAGCAGTGGGTAAATGATATATTTGGAAGCAAGAGATGAAGGAAATTATTGGCACATTCTCACATCAATACAGATGTGAAATGCAATGAAAATTAATGCAAACCATTTCTTTTTGTTCATCTTATTTTTCCTTGTTTGGCCAAAATGTGGACAGTCAATAAATGGCATAAGTTTAGAATAGATATCATGTTAACTTCCCTATGCAGATACAGTTGACGCTTTATAATTTCAAATAGGAGTTCAATTAACTCAGAGGGACAGAGTGAAAAAAAAGTCTAACTAATGAGAGCTTTATTGAAAGTAAATTGTAGCACATACAGTTTACATATGCACATACTTCCATTTTTATTTTAATAATGTGCAAAATAATACATACATAAATATTTTAGTGACTTCCCACTAGTATTATTGAACGATTTTTTGATGGTGACGAGAGCTGAGAAGAAATAACCTCTTTCTATTCTGAGGGTATGGGAGAGCGGGCTGTGGAATATGACTATCCCTCTCTCAATGTGACAAGTTTTGTTGTTCTTTGTTACTTCCTGGTACGTAAAAGTCTAACTACAAATCCAATGCTTAGTTTTCAGTCTGAAAACTTTTTATCATTAGTTGCTTCTTTTGCCTTTGGCAGTTTTATGTGTATGAGAAAATTAACTATTTGCGGTGTGTTCAGAGTCCACATTAAACTGTAAGCCAGGTTAAGTGTCAAGGGAAGGCAAGTATGTAGCACCTGTGATAGGACCATGCCTAGTAAAATATTGTGATATTCAAACCAACCTTTGAATGGGAACAAGTTTTTGTACCTTTCCGAATCAGAATAGTCTGTCCAAATTGTTATCTTCCTCTTGCCGTCCAAATATCTGCATTCATGGCTGTTAATCCTTATGATGAGATTTCAGGGTTGAGCAGATTGATTATCTTGCAAATACTGTTAGAAAGTAAGTATGTAATAGAGAAGTTTAAGTATCTATATATTTGAATTTGGTCAGGATTTCAACTGGCATATTACTTGGCCATAATGTATTGTTCTTGTTCTGACAAGATCATGAATACATCCATATGAAATTCCAGAAACACATAAAGCCAGTAGTTGTTCTGACCTTGCCATATAAACAATAATTGTACAGTAGTTCAGAAAGATCCGAAAATGGTGAATGGAGTACTTCTGGATATGCAGAAGTGGTTGAGATTCCACAGACAGGTGATTAAGAGTTCGTAAAGGGGATCCATCCATGCTCTGAGAACAGTAGAGCTTTAGCACATAAATTGATAGACTGATTTCACGGTGACAGTATTACGTAATGAGAAAAAGTGTTATCTGGTATTCAATAGAAGATAAATTAAAATTTTTAAATTATTGAGGTTTTTAAAAAGTAGTGAGAGGAGGAGTGGGGCTATACCCATAGTGGAAAGATACTCGAAACAGAAGTGATTGGAATCAACACTCCTAGGTTTGTGAGTCAGAGAAAAAACACTATGAAAATCATAAGGTAAGGGGAACTAGGTAAATTGTCAAAGTAAAGTGATTGCAATAATATTCAGGACAGTCTACGTAATGTTTATCTTTCATGGACTTCCCCTGTTTAAAATAAAGCATACATTTTTTGCCATACACTATCCTTGATAGTCAATGAGAAATTGGTTGGAATGGCTCGTACCTACCACTAGGTGTCTGCAATTGTGTTTGATGCGTGGCAGTCTTTCTTCTTCTGTAATTACTATTTTAAAATTATATGGAATTACATAATGGAAGTAGTAGTGATCGTGAGAATGAGGACTAGCAATTATTCTTCCTTGACAGTAAAAATCTCTCTTAAGTTGTTTTGCATTCAGTACAGTAAGGATCACAATTTTTAAAGTGACATTAACATTGACAAATTGCATTTAGTAGTTAAATTTATTTATCTTGTTTTCGTTTTTTTTTTTTTTTTTTTTTGCCTTTCTAGATTGAAGTGTCCATACTGTCCAGTGGAGCAGAATCCGTCTGATGCTCGACTTATATACTTTTAGATATTTTTGTGTGCAGTGCATTGCAGCTGCAGAGTTTTGTATCCCTTCTGAAGTGCAGTGCTGTTCAGAACAGCTTTGTATTTTATCAAGACAAAAATAAGAACAAGTAACTGATATGTTCAAATGTAGATTTTATATTTTAACGCTGCACTGATTATTGTTTCTGAAAATGTGAATGTAGTGTATGTATAATGTAAATAATAGAAATGCATATAATTTATATTTGTCCAAACATTAGTGTTGTGCAATTGTGAAACCAAGCTATCATTGGACTTGGCAGTACCTCTTACTTCCTGTGATATGGAATGTCATAGTGTGAAAGGAAATAAGCAAAAAAAAGGGAAAAATATAAAAAAAAATTGTGTGAAAAGATTGATTTACTGAACTGAATGTGTGTCTATAAATAGTGTTGTGAAAACTATGAGACTGTGGATGGATACCAAGATTTTAGAGCACAAATTATGTTAGAAACGTGGTTTGTGAGAGAAAAATGGGCATAAGCCGTTCATTGTATAGGTGAAATGTATATATTTTCATTATGTGACTTGCAAACTATTACTCTTGAAATGTGATTGTGACCAGACACCTGTTAAATCTGTGACATACAAAATGTTATACAGGTTTTAGTTCTAAGAATGTGTCAAACATTATTATAATTAAAGGCTTGATTCCATCCTAAATGTATCAATACAAGCAGTGTAAAAAGCAATTAAATACATTTGTCTGGAAGTAATATACATTGCTACACTGTTTGTACTTAATGTTGTGTAGTGACAGATCTCATAAAATATTTTATTTCGGAAATCAAATTAAAAGTGTTTCTTGATGTCATTACCAGAAGTGCAGAATTATGGAGTCATTTTTCTACTTCTGCTTTTACATTTAACCATTGTTATTTTGTATGGACATAATTTTTGTATGATTAAACCATAAACTCCTGCATAAATTACAAAAAAACTGTATATATATTTCTTTTTTCAGATATCCATTTTGATTTATTTTTAGGAACTTGGGTTAAAGAAGAATCTAAATTTTGCTGGGAGCACAAGAATCTTGGGAGTCTGTGCATGTTTGTCATCTTTATTCCCATAAAAAACAAGTCCTCCAGGATTTTTATAGTTATATCAGAAGTAAGAATCATGATAGAAGGTTGTATACATGGAAGAACCCTGGAGATACTAAAAGGTATCAGATAGATTATATAATGGTAAGACAGAGATTTAGGAACCAGGTTTTAAATTGTAAGACATTTCCAGGGGCAGATGTGGACTCTGACCACAATCTATTGGTTATGACCTGTAGATTAAAACTGAAGAAACTGCAAAAAGGTGGGAATTTAAGGAGATGGGACCTGGATAAACTGAAAGAACCGGAGTTTGTACAGAGTTTCAGGGAGAGCATAAGGGAACAATTGACAGGAATGGGGGAAAGAAATACAGTAGAAGAAGAATGGGTAGCTTTGAGGGATGAAGTAGTGAAGGCAGCAGAGGATCAAGTTGGTAAAAAGACGAGGGCTAGTAGAAATCCTTGGGTAACAGAAGAAATATTGAATTTAATTGATGAAAGGAGAAAATATAAAAATGCAGTAAATGAAGCAGGCAAAAGAGAATAAAAACGTCTCAAAAATGAGATCGACAGGAAGTGCAAAATGGCTAAGCAGGGATGGCTAGAGGACAAATGTAAGGATGTAGAGGCTTATGTCACTAGGGGCAAGATAGATACTGCCTACAGGAAAATTAAAGAGACCTTTTGAGATAAGAGAACCACTTGTAAGAACATCAAGAGCTCAGATGGAAACCCAGTTCTAAGCAAAGAAGGGAAAGCAGACAGGTGGAAGGAGTATATAGAGGGTCTATACAAGGGCGATGCACTTGAGGACAATATTATGGAAATAGAAGAGGATGTAGATGAAGATAAAATGGCAGATACGATACTGCGTGAAGAGTTTGACAGAGCACTGAAAGACCTGAGTCGAAACAAGGCCCCCGGAGTAGACAACATTCCATTGGAACTACTGACGGCCTTGGGAGAGCCAGTCCTGGCAAAACTCTACCATCTGGTGAGCAAGATGTATGAAACAGGCGAAATACCCTCAGACTTCAAGAAGAATATAATAATTCCAATCCCAAAGAAAGCAGGTGTTGACAGATGTGAAAATTACCGGACAATCAGCTTAATAAACCACAGCTGCAAAGTACTAACACGAATTCTTTACAGACGAATGGAAAAACTAGTAGAAGCCGACCTCGGGGAAGATCAGTTCGGATTCCGTAGAAATACTGGAACACGTGAGGCAATACTGACCTTACGACTAATCTTAGAAGAAAGATTAAGGAAAGGCAAACCTACATTTCTAGCATTTGTAGACTTAGAGAAAGCTTTTGACAATGTTGTCTGGAATACTCTATTTCAAATTCTAAAGGTGGCAGGGGTAAAATACAGGGAGCGAAAGGCTATATACAATTTGTACAAAAACCAGATGGCAGTTATAAGAGTCGAGGGACATGAAAGGGAAGCAGTGGTTGGGAAGGGAGTAAGACAGGGTTGTAGCCTCTCCCCGATGTTATTCAATCTGTATATTGAGCAAGCAGTAAAGGAAACAAAAGAAAAATTTGGAGTAGGTATTAAAATCCATGGAGAAGAAATAAAAACTTTGAGGTTCGCCGATGACATTGTAATTCTGTCAGAGACAGCAAAGGACTTGGAAGAGCAGTTGAACGGAAGGATATAAGATGAACATCAACAAAAGCAAAACGAGGATAATGGAATGTAGTCGAATTAAGTCGGGTGATGTTGAGGGTATTAGATTAGGAAATGAGACACTTAAAGTAGTAAAGGAGTTTTGCTATTTGGGGAGCAAAATAACTGATGATGCTCGAAGTAGAGAGGATATTAAATGTAGACTGGCAATGGTAAGGAAAGCGTTTCTGAAGAAGAGAAATTTGTTAACATCGAGTATAGATTTAAGTGTCAGGAAGTCATTTCTGAAAGTATTTGTATGGAGTGTAGCCATGTATGGAAGTGAAACATGGACGGTAAATAGTTTGGACAAGAAGAGAATAGAAGCTTTTGAAATGTGGTGCTACAGAAGAATGCTGAAGATTAGATGGGTAAATCACATAACTAATGAGGAAGTATTGAATAGGATTGGGGAGAAGAGAAGTTTGTGGCACAACTTGACCAGAAGAAGGGATCGGTTGGTAGGACATGTTCTGAGGCATCAAGGGATCACCAATTTAGTATTGGAGGGCAGCGTGGAGGGTGAAAATCGTAGGGGGAGACCAAGAGATGAATACACTAAGCAGATTCAGAAGGATGTAGGTTGCAGTAGGTACTGGGAGATGAAGAAGCTTGCACAGGATAGAGTAGCATGGAGAGCTGCATCAAACCAGTCTCAGGACTGAAGACCACAACAACAACATCAGAAGTATCTTCTAAACTGTACCCGTAGGGTCATTTTTTTCTTTTGCACATAATGTAGATATCATTAATGCCTAGAACACTGATTTATGTAATAATATTGTTAGATGTCTTCCTGTTATTTTAGTGTTGGGCCTGATGGTCTAGCAGCAAAGCACATATCTAGAAACCAAAAGGATGCGAGATTGAATCCTGGTCAGACGACAGGTTGTTGCCCCCCCCCCCCCCCCCCCCCCCCCCCGCCGCCACCCCACCCCAGTCTGCCTGTAACCTAGCCTTCATCTCTCAAGATTTGCCATAAATGGTACATTGTTCAGATTCCTCTTTAAAATGTAAGTCTTCTTTTCCCAGTTGGATAACTGGGGTAGCATGCACATCGCCAAAATGATGTCCAAATGAAAGGTTTGCATCAGGCCATTGAGCCACACAAAATTAGTATAGTCATTTCAGTGGTATTTTTCTTTAGCAGGTGTGTTAGTATAGCATGAGGATAGGTTGACACGTTAAATTTTCTGTTTTTGTTCTGAGAGTTGAAATGGGTCTCCCTCTATCTGCCATCTACGTCTTAGAAAAATCATTGGATACATCTCTACAAGGAAAAGAAATGGAAGTAAATAATCTGGAGTACAAGTTATTGTCAGCCCTAGGAGAACAGGATGTAGCCATGAAATTATCCTAATATATGTTAAATGCACTCGTCTTTTCATGAATTATTCACATTCCACATACCAATTATGCTAATTGCTTCATTACTCAAAGTGTCCTAATTTCCTTACTAGAAAATTCTGTAATATATACTACTCACAGTGTCCTAATTTCTTTACTAGAAAATTCTGTAATATATACTAAAGATTAGTTTGCCATCGCATTTTGTTGTGTTAGTGCTTCAGAGGTTTGATCTTAGGATCATGTCAAACTGCAGCCCTTCCTGCTGAAAGCTGGAGAGTGAGCGGTTTCTTTGGTTGTTGGAAGATTAATATCTCGCATATGACCATGTTTTGTGAAGCCTTTTGATGTTCATATCCTCTCACTTACTGATGAATGTTTAGTATCGGACAGTGATTCGGATTTCCCACCTAGCCCAAGTGTTGACAGAGAGAACACGCACAGATTCTTGTGTTCCAGGTGACAGCTGCAGTTTGCAACCACATGAGAACCAGCAGCTGCAGCAGGCACATCAGGTGGTGACAAGTGTTTACTGCTAAGTACTGCACCCAGCTGTTGCTAGCAAGCTCTCAGTAGTCACTGAAGTGTTGAGTTCCATGCCATTGCACAGTAGAGTTTTCATCTTGCCTGATTTACGTTTGTGTTTGGGTTGCTCCCTAGATTGTTCTATATGCTTAAGACAGATTTGTTACACTTTGACTTTGTTTTGGTTATTTGTTCAGTTTGTTATCTGTGCTGTCATTTACCTCGAGAACCACCTGTTTCATTCCACTGGTTACCATCAGTATGTGTTATCGTAAACTGTGTTCTACCTATTCAGAGTGAGATAAAAGAGTGACAACCAGAACTTTTGCAACGTACAACTATTCCTGTGAGGCATGGATCTCAAGTTTGGCCAGCAGCAGTTGCATCAAAATCATGGCTGCAACAACAGCAGACAGCTGTTACAACTTCTGCAAAACCAACAACAGTCAGCGTCTTCGGTTTGCTCGCTTACCTCTGCACCATTCATTTGTTTCAATGAGGAAAACGAGAGTTGGGAGATCTGTCTACATTGTTTTATACTTCACTGCAAGACCAGAGAATAACTGACCTGGAACTTTAGTATCCTCTTACTATCTTCTAGTAGTGAACTTCACAAAGTGGTGTAAAATTATGTCCACTCTCGGATGTTAGTAGTTTGACTTTTTCTGATGTATGCAGTTTGCTGACAGAATATTGCAGCTGGGCTCAAGTTTAATCAATGTATTAAGCACCATAAGCAATCCTATTCTGTGTGGGCTGCTGTCTTACAAAGTCTTGCAATCGAGTACGCTTTTTCCTGTGAACATTGTGACACATGGTATGCAGACCCCTTAATCCTTAAAGTTATTATCTGTTTCACCCCTAATAGAGAAATTAGTGTGAAGTTTTAAGAGACGTCTGATCCCACCTTCATTGATGTGTTAAAAAGTTGCCAACGCTCAAAAAGTGACTGCTTCAGCACAAGCTACATTTCGCTATTGATTTGCTGTCAACATTGTTAGTATATTAGCCACTCCACGATCAACTGATGACTTCCAATCAATGTTGGCATCCAGTTTACAGAGCACCCATTCATCCCGCAGTCCAGCAACACGGGACACAGTAGTTAGTGCAATAGTTAGTGATTGTCTGCTCTCATCCTTTTTTGGAAGAACACAAATGAAAGTACTTAGTTCTCCGTCAGTTTGTCTACAAGCAAGCAGAGGCTAATACAACATTTTCTTCCCTGTCATTGAAAGAACCCACAAAGTTTGTGTCATCAAATGTTATCGAGATTGCGGGGCACAGCATCAACAGCTTCACTGCCCTTTCTGTGACATCATGTGTTTTGCATGCCACAAGCTGCACCACCTTACAAGTGTTTGGGTTGGCCCATGTGTGCCAACAACTTTGGCTGTTTTACACACTATCTCATTAGTGTCCATGGTGACAGCAGGCAGGATCCCATGTCCCGTGGTGCAACTAAATATTAATGGAATGTGATGGCTTTCCAGCTGGAGACAGACGTGGCCATGTCTGCAGTTAATGAGGACATGTACTAGTGCATTGTCTCCCTGCAGTTGTGGTTTCCTCAGTGGAAAGTGGTGACATACAATGGCTAATCATTATGGGTCCTACTATGGGAGCCTTTGGCAGGAATTAATGTATCTCTCCCTCCCCCCACCCTTTGTAAGTGAAGTTGGCACAGGCTGGGTCATATTCAGCCGTACATGCCGATTAAACAGAGAACGGTTCAGTACCCAATGGTGATTCGGATTCTCCACCTAGTCCAAGTATCGATAGGGAGAGTACATCAGAAATACTTGGGCTCCAGGCAACAGCCGCAGCTTGTGCCAGTGTGAGGTGCAGCAGCTGTAGCAAACTTGTCAGGTGCCTGCATGAGTTGCAGCAGCTGTGGCAAATATGTCAGGTGGCGTGCCGTCTGACAATTGTTTACTGCAAAATACTGCAGCCCATCTATTGCTAACCAGTCTCTCACTACTTGCTGAAGCCTTTAGTTACACAGAATTGGGTAGTGGAGTTTTAACGTCACCTGGTTTATGTTTGTGATTTGGATTGCTCCATGGACTGCTGTGAACGCTTAAGATGACTTTGCTACTCTCCGGACTTGTTTTGATTATTCATTCTGCTAGTGATCTCCACTGTCATTTACCTCTGGGATGCCTGTTTCATTCTACTGATCTGTATTACCCCCAGTACAAGTGATCATGAACTGTGCTCTACATACACAGAGTAGGATAGAAGAGAATATTTTATTGAGAAAGGTTGCTCTGGTTACGGAAGATGTTTCACTATCTTCCTTCCATGTATGGCATTGGTTATGGGTACCATGAGAAATATTAATATTTTTGTTTGATCATTCCTTTTTTCAAAATGCCCGAAATTCTCTAGACTACTCTGTTAGTAACCATTAAGCATGCTGTAATTTTGATTGTGCCTCAGGTCTCTTTGCTAATGACTTACTAAATATTTGAAGCACACAGTTCTGTTGAAGGTGACGTTATCGATGACTAACAATGGAGTATTTGTTTGGTCTGTTTAGCTAATGACAAAGTATTCCGTTTATTCTTCACTCACCATTTTTGTGAAGTTTTCGCTTGAATAGCTTATTGGGCCCGCATCATCAATATAAACCAAACCAGTAATTATAATTTCATTGGTCTGTACAATGTGGGATTCATTTTCATAAATATTTTGGCAATTTTGTTTAAGATGCCTCCATCCAGATTTCTCAAGTTTTTATTGAGAAAGGTTGCTCTGGTTAGGGAAGATGTTTCACTATCTTCCTTCCATGTATGGCATTGGTTATGGGTACCATAACTAGTGAGTGATGACCTCAGATTTTAAGTCCCATAGTGCTTAGAGCCATTTGAACCATTTGATAATGACTGACATTGAAACTTTGTTGTAATTGTGGTCTTCAGTTTGAAGACTAGTTTGACACAATGCTGCACACCAGTTATCCCATGCAAGCCTCATTCTCTCTCCATGACTACTGCAACCTGCATCCATTTAAACTTGATTATTGCTTTCAAGCCTTTGTCTCCCCCTACATTTTTAACTACCACTCTTCTCTCCATTACAAAATGTACAATTTCTGGACACCCTCAGCACCATATTATTTCATAAGTTCCTGTTTTCCTCTCATCTCAACTGTTTATCATCCACATTTCACATTTGTGTGTGGTTACATTCAAGACAAATACTTTCTGAAAAAGGCGTTGTGACACTTAATTTTATATTTGATGATAACAAATTTCTCTTTTTTTTTTAGAAATGCTTTTCTTGCTACTGTTGTCTGCATTTTATATCTTGCCAACTTTTCCCATTGTCCGTTATTTTGCCCCCCCCCCCCCCCATACAGCAAAATTCTATCATTATTTTCAGATTCTTAATTCAGTGGTCTCCTTTAATCCA
Organism: Schistocerca cancellata; assembly: GCF_023864275.1. NCBI lineage: Eukaryota > Metazoa > Arthropoda > Insecta > Orthoptera > Acrididae > Schistocerca > Schistocerca cancellata. The sequence goes on along the minus strand of NC_064626.1, from coordinate 1,096,805,111 downwards.
AAAATGTTTACAATAGTACTAGTACTTACCTGTTAGACTAATACTTAGACTTAACAGTGCATGCATGTTTTACTTTTGTTGGTATACATCTTATAACCTCTTTTCAAGTTTCATTCATCAAAGTGGCGAGTTTGGACTAAGCAAAGGTAGGGAATTTGTATGGCTGCTGATAACCGTGCAGTTGATTGCCCCACAAACCAAACATCAGCAGCATCATCATCATTGTCATCATCATCATTTCAAGTCACTACCCATTCTATTCCATTTAGCTACTTCCACATGTCCTTTGTATTGTGTTACACAATACAAATATCATTGGCAGACCTGAATGTTTTGATTTCTTCTCCCTGGACTTTAATTGCCCTTCCAAATTTCCTCTTGGTTTCTTTTACTGATAGCTCAATGCACAGATAAATGTCACTGAGGATACGCTGCAACCCTGTCTCACTCCCTTCCCAACTACTGCTTTCCTTTCATGTCCTTGTAACTGCAATCTGGTTTCTATGAAAAGTTGTAGATAACCTTAGGCTCCCTTTATTTTGTTCCTGCTACCTTCAAAATAGCAGCGTTTATTCCAGTCAGCATTGCCAAATGGTTTCCCTAAATCTTATAAATGCAATTTGCTATTCATGAACCTGTCACCTAAGAGAAGCCTTACGGTCAATTTTGTCTCACATGCTCATCCATTTCTCAAAACCCAAACTGGCCCTCCTGGAGATTGGTTTTTACCAATTTCTTATTACCAATTTTTTCATTTCTCTGTATACAGTTTGTGTCAATATCTTGCAACCATGTCATACTGATAACCTGAAACATAAACAAATCTACTCAACTAAGTTGTGGCATGTGAAAACACAGATAAAAGTTAAAGAAATGTGCAAGCTTTTGGAGTCAGTGGCTCTTCCTCCTCCCAGGTGGACTGAACGAGAAGGAAGAAGGATGAAGGAAATATCAAGAGTTCAGAAAAGTTGCCCAGAACCTTGGGTCAGTGGAAACTAATGAGATAGGATGAGAAGAAGGGACTCTTCATCCCTCTCTTCATGTTTCTTTAACCTGTATATGTATTTTCTCCTGCTGTCTCTTAGTGAGTAGATTTTTTTATGTATCCAATTATATTTTCAAAAAGTTATTTTGTTGATTTATTGATACTTCGGTAATATTCATAGCTGTCAGCACATGCCCTCTTTGGAGTTGAGATTATTATTGTATTAGTCTCAAAATCTGAGGGTATTACACCTGCCACATATATATTGCACACAAGGTGAAAAATGTTTTTCATGGCTAATCTCAATAATTTTGAGGAAATTCCATCTACTCCAGGGGCCTGTTTCAATTTAGGTCTTCCAGAGCTCTGTCAAATTCTTCTCACCGTGTCCTACTCCCATATCATCTTCATGTACTACTTCTTCTCATTCTAAAATATTATTTAAAAGTTCACTTCACTCATATAGTCCCTCTATACATCCCCCACCACCCATGAACCATGGACCTTGCCATTGGTTGGGAGACTTGCATGCCTCAGCGATACAGATAGCCGCACCGTAGGTGCAACCACAATGGAGGGGTATCTGTTGAGAGGCCAGACAAATGTGTAGTTCCTGAAGAGGGACAGCAGCCTTTTCAGTATTTGCAAGGGCAAAAGTCTGGATGATTGACTGATCTGGCCTTGTAACATCAAACGAAATGGCCTTGCTGCACTGGTACTGCCAGTGGTTGAAAGCAAGGGGAAACTACAGCCATAATTTTTCCCAAGGGCATGCAGCTCTACTGTATAGTTAAATGATGATGGGTAAAATATTCCAGAGGTAAATAGTCCCTCATTCAGATCTCCAGGTGGGGACTACTCAGGAGGACATCAGTATCAGGAGGAACAAAACTGGCATTCTACAGATTGGAGCATGGAATGTCAGATCCCTTAATTGTGCAGGTAGATTAGAAAATTTAAAAAGGAAAATGGATAGGTTAAGGTTAGATATAGTGGTAATTAGCGAAGTTTGGTGGCAGCACGAACAAGACTTCTGGTCAGGTGAATACAGGGTTGTAAATATAAAATCAAACGGGGGTAATGCAGGAATAGGTTTAATAACAAATAAAAAAAAATAGGAACGTGGGTAAGCTACTATGAGCAGCATAGTGAAAGCATTATTTTAGTCAAGATAGACACAAAGCCCACACCCAACACAGTAGTACAAGTTTATATGTCAACTAGCTCCGCAGATGAGAAAGAGATAGAAGAAACTTATGATGGGATGAGAGAAATTATTTAGATACTTAAGGGAGATGAAAATTTAATAGTCATGGGGGACTGGAATTTGATAGTAGGAAAAGAAAGAGGGGGAAAAGTAGTAGGTGAATATGAATTGGAAGAAAGCAATGAAAGAGGAAGCCGCCTGGCAGAATTTTGCACAAAGCATAATTTAATCATAACTAACAGTTGGTTTAAGAAGCATGAAAAAAGATTGTATATGTGGAAGAGACCTGGAGACACCAGAAGGTTTCAGATTGATTATATAACCGTAAAACAAAGATTTTGGAACCAGTTATAAATTGTAAGATATTTCCAGGGGCACTTGTGGATTCTGACAATAATTTATTGGTTATTAACTGTAGTTTAAAATGCAAGAATTTAAGGAGATGGGACCTGGATAAACTGAAAGAACCAGAGGTTGCAAAGAGTTCCAGAGGGAGCATTAGGGAATGATTGACAAGAACAGAGGAAAGAAATACAGTAGAAGAAGAATGCGTAACTTTGAGACACATAGTGAAGGCAGCAGAGGACCAAGTAGATAAAAAGATGAGGACTAGTGCAAATCTAGGGTAACACAAGAGATATTGAATTTAATTGATGAAACAAGAAAATATAAAAATGCAATAATGGAAGCAGGCGAATGTGAATACAAATGTCTAAAAAATTAGATCAATAGGAAGAACAAAATGGTTAAGCAGGAATGGTTAGAGGGCAAATGTAAGGATGTAGAGGCATATATCACAAGGTGTAAGATAGCTGCTGCCTACAGAAAAGTTAGAGAGACCTTTGTAGAAAAAAGAACCACCTGTATGAACATCAAGAGCTCAGATGGAAAACCAGTCCTAGGCAAAGAAGGGAAAGCAGAAAGGTGGAAGCAGTGTATAGAGAGTGTATAAAAGGGAGATGTACTTGAGGGCAATATTATGGAAATGGATGTAGATGAATATGAGATGGCAGGTGTGATACTGCATGAAAATTTGATGAAGCACTGAAAGACCTAAGTCGAAACAAGATCCTCGGAGTAGACATCATCCCATTAGAACTACTGATAGCCTTTGGAGAACCAGTCAAGACAAAACTCTTCCATCTGCTGACCAAGATATATGACACAGACTAAATACCCTTAGACCTGAAGAAGAATGTAATAATTCCAATTGCAAAGAAAGCATGTGCTGACAGGTGTGAAAATTACTGAACTATCAGTTTAATAAGTCACAGTTACAAAATACGAACATGAATTATTTACAGAAGAATGGAAAAACTGGTAGGAGCCAACCTCGGGGAAGATCAGTTTGGATTCTGAAGAAATGTAGGAACACTTGAAGAAATATTGACCCTACAATTTCTCATAGAAGAATGCATTTGTAGACTGAGAGAAAGTGTTTGACAATGCTGACTGGAATAATCTCTCTCATATTCTAAAAGTGGCAGGGGTGAAATACAGGGAGCGAAAGGTATTTACAATTTGTACATAAACCAGATGGCAGTTATAAGAGTCAAGGGGCACGAAAGGGAAGCAGTGGTTGAGAAGGGAGTGAGACAGGGTTGTAGCCTATTCCCAATGTTATACAATCTGTGTACTGAGCAAGCAGTAAAGGGAAATAAAAATAAAAATTTGGAGTAGGAATTAAAGCGCAAAGAGAAGAAATAAAAATTTTGAGATTTGCCGATGACATTGTAACTCTGTCAGAGACAGCAAAGGATTTGGAACAGCAGCTGAACGGAATGGACAGTGTCATGAAAGGAGGTTATAAGTTGAACATCAACAAAAGCAAAATGAGGGTAATGGAATGTCACTGAATTAAATGAGGTGTTGCTGAGGAAATTAGGTTAGGAAATGAGACACCCAGAGTAGTACGTGAGTTCTGCTATTTGGGCAGCAAAATAACTAATGATGGTCGAAGTAGAGAGGATATAAAATGTAGACTGGCAATGTCAAGAAAGGCATTTCCTAGGAAGAGAGATTTTTTAACATCCAGTGTGTCAGGAAGTCTTTTCTGAAAGTGTATGGATTGTGGTCATGTGTGGAAGTGAAACAAGGATGGTAAACAGTTTAGACAAAAAGAGAATAGGAGCTTTTGAAATGTGGCACTACAGAAGATTACTGAAGATTGGATGGGTATATCATGTAACTAATGAGGAGATATTGAACAGAATTGGGGAGAAGAGAAATTTGTGGCACAACCTGAATAGAAGAAGGGATCATTTGGTAGGACACATTCAGAGGCATCAAGGGACCACCAATTTAGAAATGGAGGTGAACATGGGCAGTAAAAATCATGAAGGGAGACCAAGAGAAGAATGCAGTAAGCATATTCAGAAGGACGTAGGTTGCATAGTTACTCGGAGATGAAGAGGCTTCCACAGGATAGAGTAGCATGGAAAGCTGTATCAAACATCTTTGAACTGAAGAGAACAACAACATGTATTCCTTCCACCCTTCACTCTCCCTTAGGTGCTTAGTGCTTTCTTTCCATCTGGTTCCTGATATATATGCAGCTGCTCCTCTCTTCTCCATAGCTCTCTCTAATTTTCGTATAGACGGCATTTATCGGTCCCTTAACTATACATGGCTCTACAGCCTTGCATTTTTTCTCTAGTCATACCTGTGTAGCCATTTTGCATTTTCTGTTAATCTCATTTTTTTAGATGTAAGTGTTGCCTATAGTTGGACATTTTTATACTGTCTTCTTCCATTTTTAAATTCAATATCTAGTGTCTTATACAATGATTTCTAGTGGCCATTGTCTTTTTGCCTATCTAATCCTCTGCTGCCTTCACCATTTCATCTCTCAAACCTACCCATTAATCTTCTATTGCATTTCTGTACCCTGTTTCAGTCATTCACTGCCCAATATTCCATGTGAAACCCTCTTCTGGTTCTTTCAATTTATACAGATACCATATAACTCCATAAATTTTTCATTGTAATCTGCAGCTCATAAGCAATAAATTATGGTCTGAGTCTATATCTGGTACTGAAAAGATTTTGCAGTTTAAAGTATAGTTTTGTGATCTGTCTTACCATTATATAAGTATCTGAAAACCAGTCTGTCCAGTTTTCTGCCAACTAAACAATTTCTTAATTCTTGAACCGGACCTTAGCAATAATTAACTTGTGCTTTTAGCAAAATTCTATCAGGCAGCTTATCCTTTCGTTCCTCTCCCCAGTCCATGTTCTCCCATTTTTCTTTTCCTGGGTTTGTACTGTCAAAACCCCGTCCCTCATCAGAATTAAATTTTTGTATTTCTTAACAGACTGAATAATTTATCATCACTCTTTCTTTTAGGTCTTTGTCTGCAAGAGCTAGTAGGAATCCAAACTTGTACTGCTTAAGTGAGTGTTGGCTTTATATTTAGCTGTGGTCATGCATTCAGAATGTTGTTGATAGTTTCTCCAGTACACTTCCCTTACAAATAACCCAACATAACAGCACGACAGACAATCCTCCTGAAATATGTCCAGTACTGTGTTGTATAGAAGCTCCAGATGCAGTATTTGGTGACCTAGTGGTATTTTCTCTTTCAAGCAGAAATGCTTGTAGGCAGGGTTCTACCCCACAAAGATAGAATATTGTCGCAGAAGAAGCTGAGCATCACCATGGTGTAGTGGTTGTGATACTAAAATGTTGCATGGAGGGTTGTGAGTTCAAAACTCACCTGGACAGCATAATTTTAATTTCTACATTTGGTTTGAGTACATTCTAGAAGTATTCACAAATGTAAAGAAGCATTGTGTTGGAATGTTCTGTAGCTGTGTATGTACCGTACGTGTTCTGGCCAGAGGCGGTTCGCTCTGCGCTCTTGTTGGTGCAAGTGCTGAAGAAATCTTTGGTATGTGAAGTTAGTGTTCATCATTCATCTACTTACACCTTCTTCTACGTGACATTATTCTGGTGGAGGTGCTGGGTATTGGATCTCGTGATAACGCACATTATCGACGACACAGTGGCTCCCATCAAGCCACAACAGAGCCGCCGTTTAAGTGGCGAGAAACCCGAGTTTGAGCCATATTCAACAGATTGCAATCTATCGGAGACAGAAGAAGAGGAGGATGTTATGATGATAGCAATTGCGTACCACCACATGAGACATCTTTCCAGGTTCTCTGGTGGTGATGGCCAAGACTCAAACAAGTGGCTGAAGGTATATGAGCATATAGCCAAATTTAACTAATGGGATGACACCGTGTGTTTGGCTAACGTATTTTTCTATTTAGAGGGCACTGCCAAGCAATGGTATGAGAACAACGAGAAGAAGTTCACAAGCTGGGAAGTATTCCAGGTGAAACTGCGCAATTATTTCGGCGACACACGACGACAGAAGTGCAAGGCTGAAGATAAATTACAGTGCAGGGCACAGCATCCAGCAGAAACTGTAGTATCCTACATTCAAGACGTCTTGGAGTTATGTAATATAGTTGATCCTAGAATGAAGCAGAAAGATAAGGTTGCACATCTCATGAAGGATGTTGCTGAGGACAGGTATCAAGCCCTACTCCTGAAGGTGATTTCGACAGCAGACAACTTCATAAAATGGTGCCAGTATATTGAGACAATTCTTCAAAAAAGAATTGCATGCAAGAAGTTCGAACAGCTTCCAAACATCATATGGATGTCTGTGATGCAGGAAGCAACTGATTTCACAAGTGTTCTTCGTCAGATAGTGAGAGGAAGTTCAGAAGGCACTTGAATTGCAGGGCGAGCAAAAAATTGAGATGCTTCAAGAGGTCATAAGGGAGGAAGTGGAACAGACATTGAACCTAATCTCTCGTCCTTCATTTCCCTTTAAAATGGTGAAAAAGTCGAGACCCAGGCTGATTTACATTCCTACAATGCCGCATGAGGAACCTGTTTGGGCACCAAGGAAGACTGATGTCTGGAATTCCCAGGATAACCAACCAGTACGTTTCCACTGTGGACGACCGGGACATGTGGTGTGCTTTTGTCGAGAAAGGCAGTGGATATTTGATGACGCCTGCACCAGAAGGCAGCAGACCGATCTTAGTCAATGCCAACTCTGGGACGATGAAGAATAACAAGAAGATGTGGGTGCAGGACGACGTAGGTCACCATCACTGCAAGCTAGCCGCTGGAGAGGATGCTCCCTAACACGCCGATCAAGGTCGCCATCACTGTTTAGAAGCTCCAGCTGATTACGTAGCTGCTGTAACGTGGAAAACTAAAGGGTGCAACCTTCCTTGGAGGTGAGACTGCCGAAGAGAAAAATCCTCTGCCGTCGATCACTACAAAAATGATAGGAAACTGCATCAACATCCTCATGGATGGCCGAACAGCCCAAGCTCTTGAGGGCTCTGGAGAAACATATTCAGTCATTTCGGAGTACTGTCACCAGTTGCAGAAAACCGTATTGGTTGACAACAAGACATCTCTGGTGAAGGTGGCTTAAAGGAAATATGTAAAACCTACAGGAAGGTGTACCATTTGTGTGGGTATAAATAGCCATACAGAGCCCTTAGAATTCACCTTCTTACAAGAGAGTAGTCATGACGTCATTCTCAGATGGGACTTTCTGAAAGCTTCTCAGGCAATTATAGATTGTGGTCGCTTGAAGATTATGCTAGACAGGAAGATGCACATCCGAGTGTGTGGAGACTATGTGTGCTGGATGAAGTAATCATTCCTGCAGTCAGCGCTAGAAAGGTAACTGTCACGTGTCATGCCATGCATCAACCCTTGGATCTTATAGTGGAATGTGAGAGAAGTATACCACTGAAGAATAACTTGGTCATCCCAGCCTCTGTCGTCTGATTTAAGAATGGATTTGGTGACTTGCTGATAGTTAACTGTCGCCGAGAACTGCAGATCCTTCCAAGATGCATGTTCATAGAAAATGCTGAACCGTTAATTGTAGAACAGCTGAGCATCATAGAAACCTCCCATGCCGTGTCTGTGGGCGAAATTAGCGCTACCACTACAAGACAAGATCGTCTAGCTCGACTATCACCAGATCTCAGTAAGGAACAACAGAAGAAGCTACTTGCCATTCTTCAAGAGTTCTCTGAATGCTTCAATCAACAGGTGAAGAGCAAATTAGACAGATCAACGGTGAAGCAACAGATTAGCACTGGAGACCATCAACCAATAAGCCAGAGAGCATACCATGTGTCAGCAATGGAACATCGAATAATTCGCAACGAGGTAGAGAAAATGATGAAGAATGACGTCATTCAGCCTTCGCAGAGCCCATGGTCATCACCAGTGGTTCTTGTCAGGAAGAACGATGGCAGTTGGCGCTTTTATGTCGATTACAGGAAGCTTAATAAGATAACTAAAAAGGATGTTTACCCTCTCCCACGAATTGAGAATACACTTGATTGTCTGAAGGGGGCTACATTTTTCTCAACCATGGACATGTACTCAGGATACTGGCAAATCAAAGTAGAAGAGTCTGATCGTCAGAAAACAGCTCTCTTCACCCCTGAGGGCCTGTATGCATTTAAGGTAATGCCGTTTGGTATGTGTAATGCACCAGCAACTTTTGAACGCATGATTGATAATCTTGTAAGTCACCTGAAGTGGGTGATGTGTCTTTGTTATTTAGATGACATTATAGTGTTCTCAGAGACATTTGATGAACATGTAAAAAGATTGAGTGTCTCCAACAAGGCAGACTGAAACTTAATCCAAGAAAGGGTCTCTTTGATGCATAAGATATCAAACAACTTGGACACCTTGTGTCAAATGAAGGTGTGTGGCCAGACCCAGGAAAGGTGAGATCTATAACGGAATTTCCTATTCCTAGAAGTATTAGAGATGTGAGAAACTCCTTGGATTATGTTTGTATTACCGTTGTTTTATCAAAGACTTTTGTTCAAAGCCAGGCCACTCCAAGAATTGTTAGAAGCTGATGCTAAATATATCTGGGGTGGTGCTCAACAAGATACTTTCAATGTGCTGTGAAAAGCTCTGATGAGTAACCCTATACTTGGTCTGTATGATGAGAGAGCACCCACAGAACTACACACAGATGACAGTGGGTATGGGAGTGGTGCTGTTCTGGTGCAAATTTCGGATGGAAAAGAGAAGGTTATGGCCTATGCTTCTAGGACTCTTACAAAAGCCAAGAGAAACTACTCAACTACAGAAAGAAAATGTCTTGCTGTGATCTGGACCATGTGCAAATTTCGACAGTATCTCTATGGAAGGCCATTCACAGTTGTTACAGACCATCATTCACTTTGTTGGTTGACAGGTCTTGAGGATCCAACAGGACAACTCGCCAGGTGGGCACTACGTCTTGTAGAGTATGACATTACCATAGTGTACAAAAGTGGAAGAAAACATCAGGATGCTGACTGTCTCTCAAGCAACCCTGTGCAAGACCATCAAGACTTTGATGAAGATAGTGACTGTCTTGCTGCACTCCAGAATCTCTCTGCTGAGCAGAAGTAGTACACCAAGATATCTCAAATTATGCTTGCCTTAAATCAGTCAGAGGAAGTGAAAGGAAAATTTAAGGTAGTTAATGGATTACTTTGCAAGAAAAACTTTGATCCATTTCGAAAGAGGTGGCTACCAGTGACTCCTAAACACATGCGCTTAGATGTTCTACAGAAATTCCATGACACATGAGGCCGGACATTTAGGATTTATTAAGACATACGATACAATCAGCAAGAGATTTTTCTGGCCAGGTTTATTTAGGAGTGTCCGTCACTATGTGTCGCACTGTCGAGAGTGCCAAGGAGAAAGGCAGTTCCTCAGAAACCACCTGGCCGACTCATACCAATTCCACCAGCCGAAACGCCTTTCCGGCATGTTGGGATTGACCTCCTTGTACAATTTCCTATGTCCGCTAGTGGCAATAGGTGGATTATTGTTTGCACTGATTATCTGACACAAAAACCGTGAAAATGGCCAAAGCATCCGAGGTAGCCAATTTCACCGTGGAAGACATTGTATTAAAACATGGTGCTCCAAGGTCGTTAATTACGGACTGAGGGAAGTTTTTCAATTGAATCTTGAGACAGAGACAAATCTTCGGTGCAACATTACTCATCACATGACAACTGCCTACAATCCACAAACTAACGGGATTACTGAATGTTTTAATAAGACTTTGGGTAACATGCTATCAGTGACGTTTGCCTACAACACTGCCAAACAGGATGCCACAGGATTTACTCCATTTTTCCTGGTGCATGGGCGTAAGGCGACTACGACGATGGACACTGTGTTTCTGTTACATCCTGATGACGTGGACGACGACTGGACTACATTGGCCAGGTGTTAACCAGAGCTGAGGAAGCTCGGCAGTTAGCTCGACTCCACATGCTGCAGCTGCAAGAAAATGATCGCCAAAGGTATGGCGCGAGCCACCACCCTGTTGTCTACCAGCCTGGTGACCTTGTCTGGATCTTCACTCCTGTTCGGAAGGTTGGTCTCTCTGAGAAGCTCCTCAGATGCTACTTTGGACCTTATAAGGTTTAAGACAGTTGTCTGATGTTACTTATGAAGATGAAGATTTTGACCCTGACACAAGATGACGAAAGATGAGAGATATAGTCTACAAAGCCCTATAAGGATCCTGCAACCAAGGGTAAATTCGAAGCTCCAGCGACAGGCAACAAGCGGAAAGGTGATGAAGAGCATAGCGGCAAAAGAAGTTCTAAGAAGATCACTGCCAGGGTGAGAATCAGTCTTCGGGAGTTTAAGTATGCAGGATTGGTGACTTATTCCCAGACTAGGAGGACGTAACAATGAGATGCTGTTCTCTTAAGGAGGGAGCAATGTCGCAGAAGAAGCTGAGTAGCACTGTGGTGTCATGATTATGATACAAAACTGTTGCATGGAGGGTCATGAGTTCAAAACTCACCTAGACTGTACAATTTTAATTTCTATATTTGTTTCGAGTACATTCTAGTAGTATGCACAAATGTCAAGAATCATTGTATTGGAATGTTCTGTAGTTGTATATATACTGTATGTGTTCTGGGCGGAGGCAGTTTGCTCCGCGCTCTTGTATGTGCAAGTGTTGAAGAAACCTTTGTTAAGTGAAGTTAGTGATTCTCATTCATCTATTTACACCTTCTTCTACATGACAATATGTGTAGTGAATAATGAGTGAACAAAACATTTTATTAGTTAGAATTGTGCCAAAACTATTCAACAATGACTAGGATCAATAAATTCTAATAAATTACGTAACATGACAATGAATATAAAAAACATCATCTACCAAAGAAACATCTCACGCACCCTGACATCACATTGTGCAAGTGCATGAAAAAGTATCATTGCCACGCAGCCCCCCTCCCTTAAAGTGCAGAGCCCCTGGGATGCCTTGATACTTGAATTTAATCTGTCGGCTGCCTATTGAGTGCATCTGTTGATTGTGGTGTTGATGCATCTGTCAGTTGTGGAGCTGTCTCAGATGATGTGCTAGGCATCCTTTCAGTTGGTTCTGTGTTTGCTGTGTCAAGATGCACAAGTGTGGCATCTAAGGTCAGTGCAGGCAAAACCCATGCTGGCTTGACACATTCAATCAATGCCTTTGCTGAAATGCCATTGTACAATATGTCCACGATGTGCTTGTCCCTACCTAGCAGTGGAAAAGGGCCAATATATGGTGGTTGTAAGGATGATTGCCATGTCTGTTCGTAACATTATGTGAGAGCAATTGTGTAAGTCCTTCTGTACCTTTACAGGTGTGATGGCAGGAAGGTGATGGGCAATGTATATTCATGCAGTGACATTATCATATGCAGAATCTGTTGATATCATTGTTGTTGTTGCAGTTGTCTCATGTGTCTTGTAGATGGTAATCTATGTAACAGGAACCTGTCAGAGACCATTGAGCTTTCTACCAGGCTGTGTATATGTCACCAGTACCTGGCTGACTCTGATGCTGTCTAACTTCACAGACTGAGAATGTAGTATTGCTTTCAAGTCTGTTGTATGCTTCTTTTGTACCTGGGTTCATTAGAACAGGTGATATGAACATTGAGACCTGGTGGTCCAGGTTACTTATCACCAAAGTGAACTTCTCGTGATTGTTGACTACCCTCTGTTGGTGAAACATATTTTCCATTACTGCCAACCATGTATGTGGCTGGGAAGGCATGAATGAAGGTGTCCTTAATTGTAATTGTTGAGTGCTGAATTGCTTAAACCAGTGGGTAGATCCATTTCTGTTTCTTTCTGTCATTGTGCTGTAGCAATCATAACCATTTCTCATGATGTTACCTTACTGGATTGTGCTGGCGTCATAGAATCATCATCATTTCCTTGGTCTGGCTTATGCTTAAAATTCATATATTCTGAGAGATGTAGCTGCAAGGTTGCCATTTCACTCTGAAACATGTAAATTTCTTCTGTTATTGGACAGTACTGATTGCCATCTTCATGCATTGTTGTAACTCTTAGGTTTGCCGTAGCCTTAAGCTGATCGATAAAAAGTCTGAAAGTCCTTAGCTGGAGGTCACCAATTATGTAGACATGGAACTACATCACAAAGATATAATAAAAGTAGTGAAAAATGAGTGAGCAAAACTCCTTATTAGTTAGAATCATGTGAAAACTATTCAATGACAACTAGAATCAATAAATCCTAAGACATTATATAATGGCAATTTATCCACCAAAGAAACACTTCACACACCCTGACATCATGTAGTGCAAGTGCATGAAAAAGTATCACTGCCTCGTGCTCATAAAAGTGCAGAAAAATGTCTGTTCTGTGGCTTTTATGTACTGTGATCGTACACTGTTGAAGTTAGTGTGTTCGATATGCTTGGCAGTGTGCTACATGTTCGTATGTGTAACTGGGCTGTACAGCTGAGGGCAGATTCAACGCCTGTCTGAATTTAAACAAAGTAAAAGTGGATGGCATTGTTTCTCTAATATGGTAACATTGCTCATCACTATTCCCAAGCATCTAAAGAGGATTATACCAACTGATGTCATTGTCAATAAGAATTTCATACCTGATTTCTGCCATACTCTCTCTCTCTCTCTCTCTCTCTCTCTCTCTCTCTCTCTCTCTCTCTCTCTCTCTCACACACACACACACACACACACTACTGATAATTATTACTAGTAAATAGCCATCCTTTTTGTTTTCATCAGCATATTATATATGGTATAGACCCAAACCAGCAGAATCATTAGAATATGCTTATACTGCAGCCTCACTGCTGGCACATTATTGCTTGCTGTTCGCAGCACGTCTTGCTTTCCACCAGGATTCTTTACCATGCCGCTTTTCACATCACTGTTTGAGTGGATTACTTGCTGTGTGAAGCAAAAACTTTGTTCTATGCTTTGTCTGATGACAATAATAGTTGTTTGTTCATGCCAAATTGTTGTTATTGACAAGGTATGGATGCGCCATTTGAATGCAGACCGTCCACAATGACAAGTCATAAATTGTCCAGAGCACTTTTTCAGACAGTTATGAATGTCATAACAAATTTTCCAGTTTATTGTAAGTAATACTAAACCAGAATAGCTTAAGATATAAAGATTCGACTCAGAATTATACACTTTTTGTTGAGCGACTGTTGTGGTACATACTGCTTTAAAGCATAGCAACATGTTTCACTTTCCTTTTAGTAGACTGATGAAAGATGTGCATGTGAAAAATGTGACTTTAATTAGTAGTAGCGTAACGAGCATTTACTGTCCCAGGTTTGTTGGAATTTATGTGCAGATACGTGAAAGAAAAATGTGGACACAGCGCAGAAAGAGACGACAGATGCGTAATTTGGAGTGGACAATGAGGGGTCACTTTCACTTTGCTGTTGTGCTTTGGGGGTGCTGTGGATTCCAAAGAAGAGAGGAGCCTGATGACACTGGCCAAGTGCCAGACAAAAATGAATGTTGTTATATAGATTCTGTGCCATGCTACCTTGAGTTAAGTACGAACTTTTGGTTTCGGTCAGGCACTGAAGCACCATGTGTGAACATGTTGTCTGAAAAGCTTTGTTAATTGTAAATTATTGTGAGCTGCCAACTTATTCAAATACAGAAGAATTACAGAAACTGTGTTTTGTTATTTCATAGTGAGTTGGTTGAATGTAGAATTGCTCTTATAGCCCTCAAACCTCTGCAATCAGAAAAGAAGTCAGAGTTCAAATACATTGCACTGCATAAGAGGACTACAACATTAAGAGAAAACAAGACGGTGACTGGGAAATTTGGAAAAGAAGGTAACTGTTATTACAGGGCATGAGTAAAGACTTGGTATCTCGCAACATATTGATCACATAAAATAAATCTGTAATAAGAAAAATACCACATATGACATACTAATTGAGGGTACAGGCAAGACGAAATAAAATAAGAGAGCTATGACAAGAAATTAAAACTAAAATTTTACGGAAAATGGGAAGATATACATCATTGCCTAGGGTGTTAGAAGTAAACAAGTCATCAAGAACAGTATCGTAGCCATATACACTGTAAAGGTACGAATAACAGCAATGTTAATCAAACTAAAGGTATTGTGACTTCAATTAAATCCAAACAATTTGTCATGATCTATTAGTTGGCCATAGTAACTTGACCAACAATGAATGTTATTAATGTGCTAGAGTACCCTCTTGGAATGTAAATCACGAGAAGATAAGCCGCCAACTTCACAGAAGATTTTCAGTGAGCTGTTTTGATGATGATGACAATGAGGAATGCTGTGACGGCTTCCAATAGCAACACTCCATCGCTTAGCAGTCGGCAGCAGTTCAGCTGACTACGGCAGTGGCTACACAGTGACTGTCTGAGATTGCGCTACATACAAGATGGCATTGGCAGGGGCTACAGCAACTGGCGTGGCAACTTAGGTGACATGTACAGTGTACCACATCCAGAATTTGTGTGTAGTTATTTAATCTGAATGATCCGACTGTGAACAAACATTGGATGATGGTGTAAATACAAAGGTTTTTAAAGAGATATAAGCTTTAACTTGTACAGTAATTCAGATTATATGCCTATTGCAACCAGAAGTATGGATAGTACAGTCTTAAGAGGAAATTCAAGAAAACGTAAAGCATTAGAAAAATTATATGTACTCTCAAAACAGCGAAAGCCAATCAGATAAACTAAAGGAACTATCTCAAAATAATAAAAAATTAGATGATTTAGCCACAAAAATAGATAATTTACCTAATGACTTTGAAATGAAAATAGTCAATCACTGTGATATAGTTAGACAAGAACTGAAAATACAGTTTAAAAATGTAAATAATAAGATGACACACTTAGAGAACTCATCTTCGAACAATTACGAAACTGTATGCAATCAGTTCTCAGAGACTCAAGATAGGGTAGAAATATTAGAACTAAATAAAAACTTATCGCAGTTCCTAGTGATCCAAGTACTTTAACAGTTTTGGAGAAGTTTCTACATAGAAGAAATGGTAGAGCAAAAAGTACATGAAAAAGTAAATACCAACAGCTCTATCTCTAATTCTGTGGATGATACTATTAATAATAAGAGTGAGTTACAGAAATTGTGGAAAAAATTAAAAGACACTAAACAGGAACTTAGAAGCAAAATAGCTACATCTAACATAGGATTATCATCAGAATTATTAGAAGAATTACAAATAGGAAATGAAGTTAGTTGTGCTAAGTAGTTTCCAAAGTTTAAGCTGGATGGAGAAGTACAACCAATGTATTTCTTAAGAGTATTTTCTCAATCAGTGTCTCGGAAAGGGGATGATATTAAAAAATTAATTTTGCCCTAGGACATTTACTAGCTGATGCAGCAGAATGGGGAACAGCTCATTCAGAGGAATCCAAATCATGAGAGGATTTTCTGGATAAATGTAAGAGAAAATATTGGTCCACAAGTACGCAAGAAAAATTAATGCTAGAAGTATTAGATCCAATGACTATGTCGAAGTATTTAGATAATCCAATAAAAATGAATAGATAAAAAATCTACTCACCTAGTGGTGGCAGGTGAACACTTGCACAAAAAGATTTAAATTTTTACAAGCTTTTGGACCCAGTGGCTCCTCCTTCTGGCAGATGAACTGAAGGGGAAGGAAGAGGGGTGAAGGAAAAGGACTGGAGAGGTTCAGGGAAAGGAGTACAGTTCAGAAAAGTCACCCAGAACCCCAGGTCAGGAGAGACTTACCAGATGGGATGAGAAGGAAAGACTGATTCCTTCTCATCCCATCTGGTACGTCTCCCCTTTTCTTCTGAAGAAGAGAAATTTGTTAACATCGAGTATAGATTTAAGTGTCAGGAAGTCGTTTCTTAAAGTATTTGTATGGAGTGTAGCCACGTATGGAAGTGAAACATGGACGATAAATAGTTTGGACAAGATGAGAATAGAAGCTTTTGAAATGTGGTGATACAGAAGAATGCTGAAGATTAGATGGGTAGATCAGATAACTAATGAGGAGGTATTGAATAGAATTGGGGAGAACAGGAGTTTGTGGCACAACTTGACAAGAAGAAGGGACCGGTTGGTAAGACATGTTCTGAGGCATCAAGGGATCACAAATTTAGCATTGGAGGGCAGCATGGAGGGTAAAAATCGTAGAGGGAGACAAAGAGATGAATACACTAAGCAGATTCAGAAGGATGTAGGTTGCAGTAAGTACTGGGAGATGAAGAAGCTTGCACAGGATAGAGTAGCATGGAGAGCTGCATCAAACCAGACTCAGTACTGAAGACCATAACAACACAACATTCTTTCCGCAGACTACTACATGGAATTTGTAGTCCCATCTGCGGCCAATAGATGTCAGATCATGAAAATCTGAAATTGAATGTAAATGATCAACTCAAGAATGCCTGATCAACCTCAGAGCATTTATGGTACATATATTTTGAATAAATAAATATAGTATGATCTTCATAAGCCATTGCAGGAAGGTAAAGATTTACTATAATACTTCAAGAAAATACTAGAGTACAATAAAACTAGGTATTTATTTGTACACTCTTTATAAAAATGATTTGTATTCTTTTATGTATTTTGTATGGGGGATTTTGTATTTTTTCCTTCCGTATAAAGATTAGGTTCAATTTTATGTATGTTTTATATGGGAGGTTAACTCCTGGAATGAGTACTATATTTTTCTAAGTACAGTGGTACCCATCACATGTTGGGTGTATATAGCATGAACAAGTACCCACGTTGTTGTTAAGATCCCCATCAGTCTTCTCCAGTAAGTTGAATGGTTGTAGCTTATATTAGTGATTTCATCTGAATGGGGGAAGGGTGGAGGGAAGATGGGGGAGGTAGGACAGGAGGTGGTACAAGTTAAGATTACAAAGTGATGTACTAATAATACAAGCTAAGGTATTCAGAGGTACTTATACAACACATAAATAGTTTTTAAACTGAGGAACAGAAGTGATAAGAGAAAAGAAGGAATTAAGAAATTAATATTTTATATAGATTTTGGGTAAGAACACTATACTGAGGAGAAATCTTCAAAGTTTGAAATGCTAAAAGCTGTATGGGCAGAGACTGGGTATATGATAGTAAGCATGAAGGTGGAGTGTATCCAGATTTGTAGTGAGGTAGGAGGACGAGAAGGTAAGTTTACCTAGGAAAAAGGGAGAAGACAGGTTCACCTATGAAGGAGGGAACATATACCTGATCCAAGGAAGGAAGGAGCGCCCCCCCCCCCCAAACACACACACACACTCACACACACACACACACACACACACACACACACAATGAAGGTGCACTTACCTTGAAAAGGCAATACAGATGTTCATGGTATCTGTCCAGAGACTTAGATGAGAATGCAGTGAATGTAAAAATACAAAGCTAGGAAAGTAAACTAAATGAAGATAGGGAATTATCATTCAAAAAAAATCAAATGTGTGTGAAATCTTATGGGACTTAGGTCATCAGTCCCTAAGCTTACGCACTACTTAACCTAAATTATCCTAAGAACAAACACACACACCCATGCCCAAGGTAGAACTTGAACCTCCACCGGGACCAGCTACAGAGCCCATGACTGCAGCGCCTTAAGAATTATTCTTGAAATGGTTAAAGCATATGGACTTAATAGGACTCGAACAATTCCTTAGACTTTTCCTTCTTGAATACACACTGAATGAGAACAATTCTGAGATTTGTCAATGTGGAAAGTAAGATTAGATAAAATGTCAACATGTAACTCCTTAAGGTAAATGGCAGCGTCAATTTAGCATCTCATGGTAATGAAACATATAAAAACATGGTCAGAAACCAAATGGATTTTAAGCCACGGTGACTAATTGATGACAATTGTGTGTATCAATTTCCTGTTGAAAGGAATGCGTTGAATTTAGGTCACATGAGACCTCAATATAAAATTGAAATTAAGTTAGGGATTGCTTGTAAGATAAGCCACCTGTCTTTAGTCATATAAGTTATTTCACATGACATCTTTCATCTTAGTGGGGCAATCTGTGGTGGTACATGTTGTTATGAAGCATAGCAACATGTTTCACTTTCCTTCTGCTAGAATGATGAAAGATGTGCCTGTGAAAAATATGGCTTTAATTAGTAGTAGCATAAACAGCATATACTGTGCCCAGATTTGTTGGTATGTGCAGATATGAGAAAGAAAAATGTGGGCACAGTGCAGAAAGCAACGACTGATGTGTAATTTTGACCAGCCAGTGAGGATTCACTTTTATTTTGCAGCCTTGCTTTAGGGGTGCTGTGGACTCCAAAGAGGAAAGGAGCTTGATGAGAATTGTTGAGCACTTAGAAAAATGAATGTTTTTATATAGCGTCTGTGCCATGCTATCTTGAGTTAAGTATGAATGTATGGTTTTGGTCATGTTGAAGCATCATGCATCAACATGTCTGAAAAGCTTCATTAATTATCAGTTGTTGTGAGTTGAGAACTTATTTGAATATGGAAGCATTACGGAAACTGTGGTTTGTTATTGGTTGGTTGGTTGATTTGGGGGAGGGGACCGACAATGAGGTCATTAGCCCCATCGGATTAGGGAAAGATGGGAAAGGAAGTTGGCCATGCCCTTTCAAAAGAACCATTTGCCTAAAGCAATTTAGGGAAATCATGGAAAACCAAAATCTGAATGCAAGTCCAGTGTGCTAACCATTACGCCACCTTGTTCGGTCACTTTCTGATTTCATAGTGAGATGTTTAAATGTAGAAGTCCTCTTACAATCCTCAACCCTCTGCAATTGGAAAGGAAGTCAGTGATCATGTACATGGCACTCCATAGCATGACCGCAACATAAAGAGAAAACAAAACAGCGACTGGGAAATTCAGGAAAGATGGTAACGCTTATTACAGGGAATGAGTAAAGACTTTGCATATCACAATATATTGGTCACTTAAAAAAATCAACTCACAACAAGAACAACACCTCATGATTCATTCTGAGGTAATATTTTATCAGTTTTTAACAATGTTTGTTCCATACATTGCATCTGCCACCTTCAGATTTTCTTGCTGATATTCTAATAAAACAAGAAAACTATGAATTAGGTGATACAGAGAGACTGATTTGTAAAAATTATTACACCTAATATTATCTGTCATGAAGCAGTTATGGTCTGTAGGCCTCTGGTTCCAGGTAGCTTTGCAGCCGGAATAAGTGCCTATTTAAAAATTGTCACATAGTACTTGCAACAGTACTGGCTGCATATGGTCATTTTATTGGTAGGATACTGGGAGGTTACACACAAATGATGTCTAGGATTATACCATAGATCTTGCAGTGATCCCTAAGATAGGGTTAATTTAATTGCAGCTTGCACAGTGGCCTTATGAAGTCATTTTTCCCATGCTCCATACCTCAATGTGTGGTACAATGGGAAATACCCTCTGCCCTGCACTTCACAGTAGTTCAGATGGGGATGTCGCAATAGATATACGCTGTGCAGAAAAACTGTGTAATGAGGAGCAGTCAGATATGGCATGCTAGTGCGACCTTGAAGCTACCAATCACGGCTGAAGTTTCTGGATGGTCATCAATGGCTGCAGCACGAAACACGCGAAAACCAGCTTGATATCATTGCCTGGCTAGGATCGTAGTGAGCAGTAATGATACAGGTCAAATGCACTGGTAAGACAATGTGGGCTTGTTTCGTCACTGCCAGACCGTACCAGCAAGCATTGAGGTGGCAACATAAACACACCATTAGACTACCTACCCACTGACATGAGCCCCTGTTCATTGTATTCCATAAGTGCAATTTCGATGTTTCAAGAACGAGAATTAAGTGTGTGACAAAGTGCATCCTAGGAAACATTGTTCCAAATGACATATCCAAGACAATAATGTCCCTATTCAGTTTGTCATCTCAAAGTCTTGTAACAAACCTACTCTTAAAACTCAGTTTCTGCTTTGGTATCCCCAGTCACTCACCTTAAGGGGATCAACATTTGTTTGCTGGGTATGGGCTTGGTGACCTTTGGGTTCCTGAGCTGAGGACTGGTAAGCACCATGAAATATTACTGTATCTCATTGCTACCTATCAGAACCCCTCAGAGAGCATTAAAGATAAACACCAGTCCTAATTGTCCAATTGTAAAGTGACCTGTTTCTAAATTGCATACAAAAATAACCACTAATTTCAGTATGCATATAATTTGAAAACAATGCCTTGCTGATTAACATTGTTCTTATGTGAGAAACATAATATAAATGTGAAATTAATACTGTAACTTACCCAAAGAAATGTAGCACATGGTCAGGATGTACAAGTAAACCTATCAGTATAAAATTACTACAGCAAATTAAATAGAACATATAAATAAAGCATGTTAATTGAATCTCCGATATATGTTAGCACTAAAATTCAGGCACTAGTTGATTTGTTATTAACAAATTTAAAAATATAATTGTTACCTGTAACATAGTTAGTCAGAATATGTTATATTAACTCATAACTAAGTTGAAAATAAGTTCACCTTGCTCAGCACTGAGATTGTAAATTTTTAGCAATGTGTAGCTCATATTCGGTTTAACTTTTAATTGTAATTTTACATAAAATTGTAATTTTGATTGTAGGTAATTGTTAACAAAAGTATAAATAGAGGTCACGCAGGCACCTTGGGGCACTCGTTTTTTGGCTAGGTTTGCAAGCATAAGTATTGTAGGCTCACTCGTTTGTTGATTGTTGTGAACTGTGTGTTGCTTTATGTCAACTTTGGGTACATGTGATGTAACCAGTACAGTTCACCAGGCTCAGACACCAGAGTCCTGGAAATATATTGGTATTAAAACTGCACTGTACTTTGGAATTTATTTGGGAGTTTTCCGCAATCCTTTTCATAGGCTGCACAGCGACGAGACGTGAATCCAGGAATTTTACAAAACCCCGAGAACTAAACAACTCTCAATGTTGGTAGAATTGATGTGAAGACAACAGCGCATCGACTGGGCATTTTCACTCAAAACATTTGCAATGCGGAGGTGGGGAAATATAAACATCTCAACCACCAGCCCTCTTTCATTGCGAGCTCTGGGCATGCTTCAGTGACCAACATGCAGTGCAGCAGTAGTCACAGGGACTGAGGGTATCGGCTTGACTACCCAGATCTTGAGGATGGTAAAAACGTGTATTAAAAAAAAAAAGTCAATCTCCAGATGTGCTGTGCACTGATGAGATGCATAGCTGTTGAGGTGGAGCAATCTTTACGGAGCAACCTCTGAGAAACCTGACACACCTTTGTCGTATGAGGCATACCTAGGCATGTGGGGCTCTGCCTAGGTGGACTTTTAATTCCCTAGCTGCTCATGGGACTGGGATTGAGCCTTCAAAATTTTCTCTTCTTCCACACAGTGGAAAGAGTGGGCCACTGGTAGGTACCAACAATAAAACAAGAGGGCTCGTATAACCAGTCCTCCTGATTCAGGTCTTCCAGAGAATGGTGCTGTTTGCAGTAACAGAACACATGCTGCTGGCCAGAATGTGTTTTTAATAGTCAAGTGGAAAGAGCATAGTTTTGAGAAGGTTTCACCTTTCTATATCCAAAAGGGTTTAAAGGGAATCTGTGGCTCTTTAAAGTCAGTCAAGTGCTTGCACAATGGGATATTGTTAGTCGCTATGAACTGTGGACCTGTAGATGTCTTCAATTTTGAATTTAGTCTCTTTAGAGTTCCACGAGAAGTTTTGATGCCAGCTGTCATCCAAGAACTTGGCTTTGTATTGTGATGCGATGTGATTCTTGACATATTCTGTGGAAAGCACATTACAAAATATCCCATGGAAATTGAAGCAAAGATGTTATATGCATCATTTATATTTGTTAGGGACAACACTTCTGCCCAGGAATCACTAGTTAGAATATTTGTAAATTCTACACAGTTTTCAGTGGAAAATTTTCTTTTATACATGAAGCACATTTTTTTGCAGCGGCATTGAAGAAATTTTGAGGACAAGAGCATTATGGTCTGATAATCCCAAATCAGTATTTGTTACTTCTACTTCTGTGGATCATACATTTGAAAATATATTATCTATAAGACTGTTTGTATTATGTCCGCCCCAGTAGCTGAGTGGTCAGCGTGACGGATTGCCGTCCTCCGGGCCCGGGTTCGATTCCCGGCTGGGTCGGAGATTTTCTCCGCTCAGGGACTGGGTGTTGTGTTGTGTTCATCATCATTTCATCCCCATCCGGCGTGCAGGTCGCCCAATGTGGCGCCGAATGTAATAAGACCTGCGCCAAGGCGGCCGGACCTGCCCCACGAGGGGCCTCCCGGCCAATGGCGCCAAACGCTCATTTCCATTTCCATTTGTATTATATATTATTATTGTGGGTTCATGTATGTGTGGAAACAGATTGAAATTAAGTAATAGACTTAGGAATTGATTTTTTAGCCTACTTTCATTCATAAGATTTATGTTGAAATCCTCACAGACAACTACAGTGGCTCTTTCAGTAAAAAGAATGTTAAGCAGTGTTCCTAATTGATTAATGAATATATCTGTATCCCCAGTAGGTGGTCTGTATATTGCTATGACTATAGCTTTTCCCTATATTTCATGCAACTGTATAGCTGCTGCTTCAAAATGATTCTCCACACTCAGTGATTCAGCTTCACACCTTCTTTTGTACCTGATACTTGATTTAGTAAAGATACATACACCTCCATTTTTGGAATTTTTTCTACAATATGATTTGCCAACTTATATGGATGAATATTAATGCTACTTAGTTCAAAACTTCTGCACCAATGCTCCATGATGCACATGCAGACAGTGTTTGCACCATTTATTGCTGTCTCAAGTTCTAGTGATTTATTTCTAACGCACTGAATATCTAGGCTTAAAAGCTGCCGGTGACTAGGATGAAAACTGGTTACAGTTTTATTTACATTTTGTGCTGTCATATTTGTTCCCATGTTCTGGTGAGATACCAAAAATTCTTGAGAAGGACAAGTTTCCTTCACCTCTCGGGTCATACCTGTTCAATGGGCTGTGGTGAGTTGCTTGTTGCTGCTATTAGTGCTACTGCTAATATACTTAATACTGCCATTTCAGTTGTTGTTGTTGTTGTTTTTGTTGTTGTTATTGTCGTCGTCGTTGATGGTGATGCTATTTCTGGCACTTCAAATGTTGGTTCTGCCACTACTGCTGTGCTTTCTTGTGAACTTGGAGTCTTCTCGTTTTTTGTCTAAAACATATTTGGATGATGAGGAACTGTAGTACTCTAGTCATTCAAATGGCTGTCCACTATTCTTTCTGTTAACACTTCATCTTTTTTTTACATGGTTTGCTGGTGCTGATGGTGGTTCTAATGCTTTTACCTCTTTCTGCAGTGCTTTCATTATGGAGTCTGGCGATGACGATGTGATTATCATTTTGGTTTTGAATTTATTTTTGTGGTTTTTTATTTCCTTGGTTATCAGATTTGCCAGATATTCTTTACCCAAGCCATTCAGATGAAGTTCATATCGTGTGTGGTATCTACATCCAATATTGCTTTTATCAACACATTTCATGTTTCTAAAATTTCTGCAAATTTTTACTTACTGATTGTTGGCACCTTTTATTTCCATATTAACATATGACCATCTTACAAGATCAAAGCGGTGTGGAATATTGACCATTACTACATTTGTATGAGTGAGGTTTCTCAGATACTGTTTAAGATCACGTGTAGCACTCGCTGTTTCATTTTTGTTGGCATCATTGTTTAGGTACAGAGTCATGCATCAATGGGAAGGTGAGTGCTGGAAGGGACAGATAGTAAGGTGCATCTAGTAAAGCCCACTATGTGGCTGTGCCATATCTACTTTCAGCCACAGAGACAGGATGAGGTCCTCTTTGTTCATCTTCACAAAGGCAACAGTTCTCTAACGCATGGCATCTTGCCCTGGTACAATGACCATTCAATATATGGTGCTTGTAGTGTACAGATTACTGTGCACTACATTTTACTAAACTGTGTGTCATTTTTAGACCAAATGTCAGTAGCAATTTTGCTGGCAGATCTGGCCTCTATTTTAAGGAATGTTCAGACAAATGTGGTGAAACTTTTAAGGTTTTGTGATTTGCCCAACCTGTTCCCAAATATTTTAGGGAGATGTTCTTAATGGGTTAACATGGTGAGTGGCTCAACCATGTTTTTTTAAGTGGCTACCCAGTCACATATCCCTGTGCTGTTTTCACACTGTCTCTGTTGTCTTAAGGCATGTGAGAGAAACTGAATGTGTGAGTGACTATGAGTGAGGTGGAAGTGAGTGCATGAGTAACATTTTGTAAGTTTCAGTCTCACTGTGTGCAACAACTTTAGTGATTTTATCTACATTCATTCTGTTGAGTGTCCATAAAGTCAAAAAACACCCACCCACCCACCCACCCACACACACACACACACACACACACACACACACACACACACAGAGTCACTCAATGAGAATAGTAACCTGCATCATCAGATGCAAGATGTTTATAGTGCTGATACAGTAGACGATAAATATAATGCTTTCCTCAAGACTTTTCTCATGCTCTTTGAAAGTTGCTTTCCATTAGAATATTCAAAACAGGGTACTAGCACAAACAGGCAACCTGGGTGGCTGACTAGAAGGATAAGAATATCTTGTAGAACAAAGTGGCAATTATATCAAAACGTTAGAAACAGTCAAAATCTAAATGTAGCAGCCAATTATAAACAGTATTGTAAGGTGCTTAAAATGTTATTAGGAAGGCAAAAAGTATGTGGTATGCAGATAGAATAGCTAAGTCTCAGAATAAAATTAAAACCATATGGTCAGTCGTAAAGGAAGTGGCTGGTCTGCAGAGGCAGGTCGAGGATATAGAATCAGTGCGTAGTGGGAATGTCCATGTTACTGATAAGTTGCATATATGTACAGTATTTAATAATCACTTTCTGAATATAGCAGGTGAACTAAGTAGAAACCTAGTCCCATCAGGTGTCCAAGACTGTTACCTGAAATGCTCCTCCATGATACTGACAAGAGGGAGATTGAGTTAATAATTAAATCACTAAAGACCAAGAACTCTCATGGATATGAGGGGGTATCTAGCAGAATACTCAAGTATTGTTCTATGTGTGTTAGCCCAATACTTAGCCATATCTGTAACTTTTCCTTTAGGAGTGGTCGGTTTCCTGACCGATTAAAGTACTCGGTAGTGAAGCCACTTTATTAAAATGGCGACAGTGATAATGCTGACAATTTTAGACCTATTTCTATGCCATCAGTGTTTGCTAAAGTTATCGAGAAGGTTGTATATACAAGGTTACTGGAGCATTTAAATGCACATAATTTGCTGTCAAATGTACAGTTTGGTTTTAGAAATGGTTTAACAACTGAAAATGCTATATTCTCTTTTTTCTGTGAGGTTTTGGATGGATTAAATAAAAGGTTGTGAACGCTAGGTGTCTCCTTTGATTTAACGAAGGCTTTTGACTGTGTTGACCATAAAATATTACTGCAGAAGTTGGACCATTATGGAGTAAGGGGAGTAGCTTACAATTAGTTCACCTCTTACTTTAAGAACAGAAAGCAGAAGGTAATTCTCCACAATATGTGAGAGTGGTAGTGATGTTCAGTCCCAATGGGGCACTGTTAAGTGGGGCGTTCCCCAAGGGTCGGTGCTGGGGCCACTGCTGTTTCTTATTTATATAAATGATATGTCTTCTAGTATTACAGGTGATTCAAAACTATTTCTGTTTGCTGATGACACCAGCTTGGTAGTGAAGGATCTTGTGTATAATATTGAAACAGTATCAAATAATGTAGTTCATGAAATAAGTTCATGGCTTGTGGAAAATAATTTGATGCTAAATCACAGTAAGACTCAGTTTTTACAATTTCTAACTCCCTACCCCCATGAACCATGGACCTTGCCATTGGTGGGGAGGCTTGTGTGCCTCAGTGATATGGATGGCCGTACCATAGGTGCAACCACAACGGAGGGATATCTGTTGAGAGGCCAGACAAACGTGTGGTTCCTGAAGAGGGGCAGCAGCCTTTTCAGTAGTTGCAGGGGCAACAGTCTGAATGATTGACTGATATGGCCTTGCAACACTAACCAAAACGGCCTTGCTGTGCTGGTACTGCAAACGGCTGAAAGCAAGGGGAAACTGCAGCTGTAATTTTTCCCGAGGGCATGCAGCTTTACTGTATGGTTAAATGATGATGGCATCCTCTTGGATAAAATATTCTGGAGGTAAAATAGTCCCCCATTCGGATCTCCGGACGGGGACTACTCAAGAGGACGTCGTTATCAGGAGAAAGAAAACTGGCGGTCTACGGATCGGAGCGTGGAATGTCAGATTCCTTAATAGGGCAGGTAGGTTAGCAAATTTAAAAAGGGAAATGGATAGGTTGAAGTTAGATATAGTGGGAATTAGTGAAGTTCGGTGGCATGAGGAACAAGACTTTTGGTCAGGTGAATACAGGGTTATAAATACAAAATCAAATAGGGGTAATGCAGGAGTAGGTTTAATAATGAATAAAAAAAATAGGAGTGCGGGTAAGCTACTACCAACAGCATAGCAAACGCATTATTGTGGCCAAGATACACACGAAGCCCATGCCTGCTACAGTAGTACGAGTTTATATGCCAACTAGCTCTGCAGATGATGAAGAAATTGATGAAATGTATGATGAGATAAAAGAAATTATTCAGGTAGTGAAGGGAGACAAAAATTTAATAGTCATGGGTGACTGGAATTCGAGAGTAGGAAAAGGGAGAGAAGGAAACATGGTGGGTGAATATGGATTGGGGGAGAGAAATGAAAGAGGAAGCCGTCTGGTAGAATTTTGCACAGAGCATAACTTAATCATAGCTAACACTTGGTTCAAGAATCATAAAAGAAGGTTGTATACATGGAAGAATCCTGGAGATACTAGAAGGTATCAGATAGATTATATAATGGTAAGACAGAGATTTAGGAACCAGGTTTTAAATTGTAAGACATTTCCAGGGGCAGATGTGGACACTGACCACAATCTATTGTTTATGAACTGTAGATTAAAACTGAAGAAACTGCAAAAAGGTGGGAATTTAAGGAGATGGGACCTGGATAAACTGACTAAACCAGAAGTTGTACAGAGTTTCAGGGAGAGCATAAGGGAACAATTAACAGGAATGGGGGAAAGAAATACAGTAGAAGAGGAATGGGTAGCTCCGAGGGATGAAGTAGTGAAAGCAGCAGAGGATCAAGTAGGTAGAAAGACGAGGGGTAGTAGAAATCCTTGGGTAACAGAAGAAATATTGAATTTAATTGATGAAAGGAGAAAATATAAAAACACAGTAAATGAAGCAGGCAAAAGGGAATACAAACGTATCAAAAATGAGATTGACAGGAAGTGCAAAATGGATAAGCAGGGATGGCTAGAAGACAAATGTAAGGATGTAGAGGCTTATCTCACTAGGGGTAAGATAGATACTGCGTACAGGAAAATTAAAGAGACATTTGGAGAAAAGAGAGCCACTTGTATGAATATCAAGAGCTCAGATGGAAACCCAGTTCTAAGCGAAGAAGGGAAAGCAGAAAGGTGGAAGGAGTATATAGAGGGTCTATACAAGGGCGATGTACTTGAGGACAATATTATGGAAATGGAAGAGGATAAAGATGAAGATGAAACGGGAGATACAATACTGTGTGAAGAGTTTGACAGGGCACTGAAAGACCTGAGTCGAAACAAGGCCCCCGGAGTAGACAACATTCCATTGGAACTACTGACAGCCTTGGGAGAGCCAGTCCTGACAAAACTCTAAAATCTGGTGAGCAAGATGTATGATACAGGCGAAATACCCTCAGACTTCAAGAAGAATATAATAATTCCAATCCCAAAGAAAGCAGGTGCTGACAGATGTGAAAATTACCGAACAATCAGTTTAATAAGTCACGGATGCAAAATACTAACGCGAATTCTCTACAGATGAATGGAAAAACTGGTAGAAGCCAACCTCAGGGAAGATCAGTTTGGATTCCGTAGAAATATTGGAACACATGAGGCAATGCTGACCCTACGATTTATCTTAGAAGCTAGATTAAGGAAAGGCAAACCTACATTTCTAGCATTTGTAGACTTAGAGAAAGCTTTTGACAATGTTGACTGGAATACTCTCTTTCAAATTCTAAAGGTGGCAGGGGTAAAGTACAGGGAGCGAAAGGCTATTTACAATTTGTACAGAAACCAGATGGCAGTTATAAGAGTCGAGGGGCATGAAAGGAAAGCAGCGGTTAGGAAGGGAGTGAGACAGGGTTGTAGCCTGTCCCTGCTGTTATTCAATCTGTATATTGAGCAAGCGGTAAAGGAAACAAAAGAAAAATTTGGAGTAGGTATTAAAGTCCATGGAGAAGAAATAAAAACGTTGAGGTTCGCCGATGACATTGTAATTCTGTCAGAGACAGCAAAGGACTTGGAAGAGCAGTTGAACGGAATGGACAGTGTCTGGAAAGGAGGATATAGGATGAACATCAACAAAAGCAAAACGAGGATAATGGAATGTAGTCAAATTAAGTCGGATGATGCTGAGGGAATTAGATTAGGAAATGAGACACTTAGAGTAGTAAAGGAGTTTTGCTATTTGGGGAGCAAAATAACTGATGATGGTCGAAGTAGAGAGGATATAAAATGTAGACTGGCAATCGCAAGGAAAGCATTTCTGAAGAAGAGAAATTTGTTAACATCGAGTATAGATTTAAGTGTCAGGAAGTCATTTCTGAAAGTATTTGTATGGAGTGTAGCCATGTATGGAAGTGAAACATGGACAATAAATAGTTTGGTCGAGAAGAGAATAGAAGCTTTTGAATTGTGGTGCTACAGAAGAATGCTGAAGTTTAGATGGGTAGATCACATAACTAATGAGGAGGTATTGAATAGAATTGGGCAGAAGAGGAGTTTGTGGCACAACTTGACAAGAAGAAGGGACCGGTTGGTAGGACATGTTCTGAGGCATCAAGGGATCACAAATTTAGCATTGGAGGGCAGCGTGGAGGGTAAAAATCTCAGAGGGAGACCAAGAGATGAATACACTAAGCAGATTCAGAAGGATGTAGGTTGCAGTAAGTACTGGGAGATGAAGAAGCTTGCACAGGATGGAGTAGCATGGAGAGCTGCATCAAACCAGTCTCAGGACTGAAGACAACAACAACAACAACAACAACAACAACAACTCACAATTCAACAAGAACCGACATTTTGACCAGACAGAATGGCCATATTATAAGCGAGACGGAACAGTACAAGTTCCTAGGCATTCGGATAGATAGTAAGCCGTTGTGGAAAGCCCATGTTCAGGATCTTGTTCAGAAACTAAATGCTGCTTTATATACCATTAGAACAGTATCTGAAATAAGTGACAGTTCAACACGAAAAGTAGTCTACTTCGCATATTTTCATATGCTTATGTCGTATGGTATTATTTTTTGGGGTAATTCTTCTGATTCAAAAAGGGTATTTTTGGCTCAAAAATGGGCTGTTCGAGCTGTATGTGGTGTAAGTTCGAGAACCTCTTGTCGACCCCTATTCAATAGTCTGGGAATTCTGACATTGCCCTCACAGTATATATTTTCTTTAATGTAATTTGGTGTTAGCAATATTAGCTTATTCCCAAGAGTTAGCAGCTTTCACGCAGTTAATACTAGGCAGAAATCAAATCTGCATGTGGAATGCACTTCCTTGACTCTTGTGCAGAAAGTAGTGCAGTATTCTGCTCCATCCATTTTCAATAAGCTACCACAAGAACTCAAAAATCTTAGCAGTAGCCAAACACTTTTAAGTCTAACCTGAAGAGTTTCCTCATGGCTCGCTCCTTCTATTCTGTCGAGGAGCTCCTGGAAGAGCTGAAAAATTAAGCAAATTCCAGTGTTACATTGTTGATTTTCTTTATTTAAACTTACAACTTGTCACCTGAATATGTTTATCATATTTCATTTAATCTGTTTCTACTCTCATGTTATAATTTCATGTGTTGACTCGTTCCATGACCATGGAGACTTCTCCTTAATTTGGTCCCACGGAACAATAAATAAATAAATAAATGTTGGTTTAGAGCAGATAATTTGGTACTAGTTCCCTCCTCAATCATCTTTCATAAAATAAAGTTATGTACACCTTGACAAATGGAACAAAATTTCGTGAGAAGTAATTCAACCATTAATGAACCTCTTGGGCATTGCAAGAAATATGATGTATCTGCAGGTTTTACACAAAGTAATGTTGCATCAGAATACTGTAGTTTCAGCAACATGTCAGAAAAACCTTAAACAGAACAAGGTATATGTAGGTATTCTACAATGAGGGAAATGTGTTTCAATGCTGTACTTATCATTTTTATTCATGTTCCTATTAGTAAGGTCTCTCTGGGTTGTATCCACTGTATGTACAGCATTGAAATGCGTTTGACTCTTGTGAATATGTTAAATGGACTGCATCGTTCTCCAGGCACTGTAGACATGCTTACGCACATTGTGATACATTTCCTCCAATACTGTAACGTATTTATTAACAAGTCAAACCTCTGTTCAAGAAAGGTTTGAAGGAAGACATACAAAGTGAAAGTGTTAGAGAAAGTAGGTGAAAACCAGATCCAAAATTTTATTGTAAAAAATAATGCTATTATAAATAACCAATTTGGATTCCAACAAGGAAAAAACACTCAAGATTCAGTGCAAAACTTTACTGAAAAGATATGCAAAGCATTGAATAGAGAAATAAAGTTGCAAGATCTTCTGTTATTGTACAAAAGCTTTGATCCATAAACCATGCCTTGCTTGTCTGCAAATTAGATAAATATGGGATTAATGGCAATGCTTTTAAATGGCTTGCACTGTACTTGCAGATCAGGCAACAAAAGGTAACTGTCACTTCAAATGCAGTGAATTATTATTCTAAATGGAGTACAGTATCACAAAGTGTGCTTTAAGGCTCCATTTTAGAGCCATTCCTGTTCCTATGCTACGTAAATGACTTACCTGTCAATATAATTCCTTGTCAGTTTTTTGTTTGCAGATGGTACTTCCATTTTAATTGAAGATGATACAGAAAAGATTCCAAGCTCTATCATGAATATACTGGATACCCTGAAAAACTGGTTCCAGTTAAATGGGTTGAAACTGAACATGCAAAAACTCATAGGGTACATTTAAAAACCAAACATTTGAAGGGTGTGGAACTTATAATACAACTTAACAATCAACTTATGGAAGAAATTGACACCATCAAATTCCTTGGACTAAATGTGGACAAGAATTTAAGCTGGAATACACATATTGACTTCCTGTCAAATAAACTAAGCAGTTTTGAATTTGCAGTGCAAATACCAGTAAATTCTACTGACACAAGTACACAAAAAGTACCATATCATAATTATTTTGAATCTCATTAGGTACAGTATAATTTTTGTGGAAAGTTCAAATAGCGTACCTTGAACAAAAACCTTGTCCGTCATTATTTCAGAAACTGCAAATCCTAACAGTTGTCTCCATATACATTTACAAAATTATCATCTTCATACACAGCAGACAAAAATTATTTGAGGCGAACCAATTTAATCAGAGAGACACTGTGAGAAAAAAAAAGAATTTTATGTTACCCACACATGGACTCCACAGTATATGGGGTTGATGATATATAACAAATTAATAGGCAAGAACATTCTAAAAATACAGCAGACTCTGTGGGAGGAATAATTCTGCTTGCTACAATAATTCATAGAGGATGAAATGATAGTTTGGGCATTTTTTAATTTGTATGTATGTATATAAAACAAAACTGTTATGATGCTATTATTATTATCATCAGCAAAGTGGTTTCATCTCAAATCATACAGGTCATATCAACTTGGGACCATGAATTTCTCTGCAAAAAATATATATTAGATCTCTATGATGTAAGTGTTAAGAAATATAGTATTTTCGTTTTATCTTAAATTTTGTAAATGGTATGGCCCTTTGAAAAATGTATATTTTGTAAATAACTCTTAAAACAGTAGAGAACAACAACAACAAAAATAACTAATAAACCAAAAGCACTCAAGACCTGGCAGATGTTTTGCGTTAAGGCTCCCTCTGAGTGTGCTGAAATTTAGTTGACTCCCGTACACTTATGGGCTTCCTTTAACTTACAAATTTAAGACAAAAATACAAAATTTAAGTTACTTTTTCC
Source organism: Schistocerca cancellata (assembly GCF_023864275.1). Classification (NCBI taxonomy): domain Eukaryota; kingdom Metazoa; phylum Arthropoda; class Insecta; order Orthoptera; family Acrididae; genus Schistocerca; species Schistocerca cancellata. The sequence goes on along the minus strand of NC_064626.1, from coordinate 1,096,772,299 downwards.
ATTTAATTTCTTTTCTAATTTAGATAGTCACAGAACACTATATTTTCTGTCATATTACCAGATGCCAGTATCTTCTCTGCTCCAGCTGTCTGTATTATGTAAATCTTTATCACTAAAAATGTAAAATTTTTTTACAAGTTTTTACAAATTATTTACTCAAAAACTCGCTTCCAAAAACTTTTGAGAATTACACAACATATTATTTGGTTAATATGTTGGTAGTCAGTGCAAACACTTTGGGCAATATTTTTCTGTGTAAAACATTAAAAAGTTTTCAACATTCTGCATATTTCACATCACTGGACTTTTGGTGTAAAATATGCAAATTAGCAACACTATTTCCAGTGCTCTTCTGTTTATAAGAAACAAGTGAGAACTTGCACATAAACCATTCTGCATTGAGTTTTGAGTTTGGTTTGAACTTTTTGTTACATACAATTTCAGCGGGGAGATACAGTAGTGAAAGAATGAGGTGTGTGGACTATGAAAAAAAGACACAAAAAGGTAGTGTTTAAGAAAAGTGAAAAACACTTCACAGTTGTTGGAAATCTGTCAGATGTATTGCAGAAATATCTTCATACTCAAGTAATGGTATTAGCACCATATCCATTGTGCAGGAATTGCAACACTCACTACACGAAGAAATTTAATGACAACTCACCTGAATGATCACCATCAACTGAATGTGAAACTGAAGAAGACAGTGCAGATATTTATATTCTTGTGTGTTAAGTTGTTGATGCATTGAATGTTATTATTTCTGCTGTAGCCCCTACGATATCCCCCTTAAATGTCCAGGAAAGGTAAGAAGCAGAAGAAAAAAGCAGTAAGTAAAAAGAAAAATGGAAGAAATTGAAAAAAGTTTTACACAAGCAACATCTCCAAAACTTTGTAAAGTGTATAATGTAGATGCACTTGGAGCAGGACCTGAGGATAGTGATATGTGCATGAAATGTGATGTGTGGTTTCAAAATCTAAATACTGCTATCTCAGCAGCCACCTATACTGTGAAGTGACACTGATACCAGGAAGCTATTCTAAGCAGCAGATACAGAAATACATACCCACCTCCTCACATTATTTTATTTCAAGAGCTCGTTAAATGAAGAATGAGAAAGTTATTTGGGCATACCAAGATTATTACTGTGGGCATCCTTTGCAAGACGATACGCTTACTGTTGCTCTGGAATATTAGCTAAGTGATGACAAAGACCGTAGCAGGCAAAGTCCTAACCAGGCTGATGTTATCTATATTAGTGAAAATGGCAAAAAATTAAAAAGGTAAAAAGATATACGATAAGATTAATAAGAGAATCATATCTCCTAATGAAAAAGGAGGTTGCAGGAGTGTGCAATTGTCCTGGTGCTTAAGTGATGACTTCTAAAGCAGTAAACTTTCAGGATACTGACAATGATGTGACCTATGCATTGTGGGAGGGAGGAGAGTTGGTGAAGAAGACAGTAGAGGCAGAGAAATTTGTTACAGAGGTTAGACATTGGATCATGAAAGTAATAGCTCACCATCATATAGAGACCAGCCATAGCAGGAGTAAAATCAGCCACATCTGAGAATAGTGACACATTTTGGCTTTGCTGAGAACTAGTCTACTTCTTTGCAGAATGAAATTCAAAGTTACAACTAGCACACATCACTGGTATCAATATTCACATGTGTTGCCCACTCCCTTGGAACATCACACTGTTTTGCTTTTGTCAGTGATGATTTTATTCATGACAGTGCACATGCATGCTACACTGTCAGCACTATAATTGATGACATAGCATCTAGAGGCCACACATTTCCTGAACATGCGTATGTGACTGATAGTGCAGCATCTCATTTTAAAAACTGCTTTCAGCTTTATGAGCTTGGTTAGCACTGTAGTACAGGAATTATGACAAAAAATCGATATTTTCAGCAACAGGTCATGGAAAAAGTGAATGTGATGGGGTGGGAGTTCTCTTTAAATATCTTGCAACAAGATTTAATCTCCAGAATGAAGTTGTTGATGCTATAAGAGATACTACTGTATTTGTACACACCATATCAATATTAGTAACAAACATAAAACACTTAATTCTAAATGATAATACATTAAGGGAATTCCATTTAAAAAAGAGATAAGAGTGGTCTGCTATGAAGCCTGCGGTAGAAATTCAATTAAGTCACTACTGGGTTGCATCCCAGAGTGGCACATACATTGCAAGAACAGTACTCCACGAAATGCAGCCTGTTACTGTGTGTGAAATGCAGAGACCACATTATACATCAGAGGACTTTGTAGTGAGCCACTCCTTTATGGCACCTCATGGTCCTGCTAACACTTTAAAATGGCCGTCGTCATAAGATAAGTGTACAGTTCCCATTTCCCACGTATTGCTCTTTTTGGGTCATCCCTGTCTGTGTGCAAATTCAGCTCGGCTATACAAATTCAATGAGAAGCAAATGAAAAAAAAAGAACTCTTTTTCAACAGTGCAGTGATTGTTACATTTTAGGCAATTTTAATTCGTGGAAAGTCATGAAGAAGTAAAATCATAACAGAAGACAATAATAATTTGTTAATTTTTGAATAATATCATAAAAAGAAAAATGGGTATAAATATTATACGTCTCTTTTTGTTATAAAATGCTTTTGAAAAAATTATGAACTGTTTTCCCACTCACTTATAATGTTGTAAATTAATTATTTTGATTCAGAAATACCTGTTTTGCATGACATTCACTTAAAACCAGCGATCAGTTTAAATATTTAAGTGTCCATGATTTTTTGACTTTGAGAGTAGAGGCATGCAGCTCTACTGTATGGAGGGAGACCAAGAGATGAATACACCAAGCAGATTCAGAAGGATGTAGGTTGCAGTAGGTACTGGGAGATGAAGAAGCTTGCACAGGATAGAGTAGCATGGAGAGCTGCATCAAACCAGTCTCAAGGCTGAAGACCACAACAACAATGAGTAGAGCTAGATCAACCCAAAAAATTTCTCACATTTTGTACAGACAAGTATTGCCCACTCTGATTGTATATTCCCTAAGTACAATGACCAACAAACATACTATGAAATTTTTAGAACATTCAGGATGGGGGTTTTGGGGAAAATAATTTCTAAATAACCAAAAAATTTCAGATTCTTCCACTTTTACATAAGTTTAAGGATTTAATGCATTAACGTCATAGCAACCCTTCCACTTTATCATTTCTCAAGACAATTAACATCCTGTGACTATTCATATTTTCAAAACATAATTCTGAAATTCACAAAAAGTTACAAATTTTCATAGTTATTTTAAAAAAATACAACTCAGAAGTGTGTATGTATTAATCATGTCTCACAGTATTGGGAACAAAGTATTTATTGAAACTAAATTCAGATCTCTTTTTCAGTTTTCTCTTTCATTACAACATTTTTCACAAATACTCTCTTTTAGAGATGTCTGTAGCATTTTAACAGAGCATCCGAAAATCAAAATATTGTATTTTTGGAGAGGTATCATGTGGAAATTTAGCATATATATTTTTCAGCAGACTTTGAAATAGCGATGTGACACATTCACTCTAGACCTGTATGATCTGAGATTAAATTGGCCAGTTGTTCTATGCTTATGGTGAAATTTTTCCACAATTTTGACCTGTTTCCTGTACCTGAACAAATAATTCAGGTTATGTATGTTATGAGACTACTAAACAATTCACTGTCTCATTGACTTCTGAGTTTGGCAACTTGCACATGCAAATGTCTCTTATTGTTCTGCATGTTTTAAATTCTAGGTATGTTGTTGAAGTGCATTTTTCCCCATTTTTGTGCTGTATTAAAATCAGGATTGCCATCAGAGCATTATTCTCATTCCTTTTCTTGTGTTCTAAGTAGGTGAGTAAACTTCTATTTTATGGTGGAAACAACTTAAGCACCACTTTACATTACATGCAGAATCTGAAGAGTTTAGTAGTGGGAATGAAACATTTGCAAAATGAACACTATTAGCAAACATTAAAAAAAGATGTGCTTTTGAAGAGATGGCTTTCAGACTCAATTGTTAACTAGCATTCTGAAATTTTTAACAATGTTTCTGAGAGAAGAACCCATGAAATGTAAATGAAGGCAATTTCTTTATATGTGTGTTACAATAAACACACCAGAATCAGTGCCACCTCAGTTTTAAAACTAGAACTTATTTGCTCCGTTGCATTTTGTCCTGGCCTTTCTCAAGTGGAAAAGTTCAAAATCAGCAGTATTATGTCCCAAGATAATCTTAGGTCAGTTTGCTTTGATTTTAGTGAGTATATGGGCACGACATCTGAAATTGGATTCCAAAATTTGAATTAAAATGGTGATTTACTGGCAACACTCATGAAGACATATGTTGGGAGCTGCTATGCAAAAGTCAGATGGGACACGAACTGGGTGAGAAAACACTTTCATTATGCTTAGTATAGCAGAAACTAAGAAATAAGAACAAAAACAGACAACAATCGTCATTAACGGAGGTGTCTGAAATTATGACGTCTCCACTGCAGGGATAATCTGATATTCTCGAAAATACCAGGCAGGTCCTGGACTTCCTCAGCAGCTGCCACAGAGTGTGCAAGTTCCTCACCACTCTTAATATGGGCTTCATACACCAGCTAAGTGTGGTCCGGCAACATCGCTGGCCAATACACATGACCACTCCAGCCGATACACTGTTGATGGTATGTTGTGTTTCGATGGTGATGCATATAAAGCCTTTAATGTGAGGGGACCCCATCATGATGAAACCATAAGGAGGACTGCATTGCAGTGGGTACATGTGTCATCCAAAAGCTACAGCAATACTTGCTGGCACTGGTCAAACATAGGAGCGACAGGTATGGCCTGCGAGGTGATCCCTAATGATTCTGGCCCATATATTAACTGAAAACCATGTCTGACCTGCATGGATTCTCCTCCTTCCACGCATGGGTTTGTGGGTTGGACATTCTATCTTGCATGGAGGTCACCTCATTGGTGAACAAAATGGAGGCTGGGAAATGAGGATCTGTTATGCGCATCTGTAAATACACTGTTGATGATATGTTGTGTTTCGATGGTGATGCATATAAAGCCTTTAATGTGAGGGGACCCCATCATGATGAAACCATAAGGAGGACTGCATTGCAGTGGGTACATGTGTCATCCAAAAGCTACAGCAATACTTGCTGGCACTGGTCAAACATAGTAGCGACAGGTATGGCCTGCGAGATGATCCCTAATGATTCTGGCCCATATATTAACTGAAAACCATGTCTGACCTGCATGGATTCTCCTCCTTCCATGCATAGGTTTGTGGGTTGGACATTCTATCTTGCATGGAGGTCACCTCATTGGTGAACAAAATGGAGGCTGGGAAATGAGGATCTGTTATGCGCATCTGTAAATACCACCACGCAAAGACCACTCTCAGAGCAAAATCATTTTTGCCCGGTAAGTGCATGCTGGATGTGACATGGGTGCATGGAATTGTCATGCAGGATCTGCCAGAAGATGCTGCTGTGGGAATCCTGGCATGACTGATGATAGCCCACATACTGGTGCCAAAATAGTTCTGTATCCGCCCTAGCAAAGCCTCGTCATTGGTTGCTATTGACTCACGTTGTCTCTCTCCATTGAAGGATTCCCTTTGTAACAACCTCCTGTGCAAGTGCGCAAAGATGATGTGACAGGGAGTTTGCCTCAGAAAGCAACATTAGGCATACAGTCGCTATGCGCCTTGCTCACTGTGATCAGCAGCCCCATATGCCAGATGTATATCAGTGAGCTCTGGGTTCGTACAATGTGCCATCCCCTTCCGCTCTGTTGGCAGGTGAAATAAAGCTTCACAGTGAGTGCAGCCACAATGACTGTACACATGATATGTCATCTGATGTTGCATGTATGTAGTGCCATCTGCCGGGTACACCAGCCAAAGCTATCTCAAAGCTAACCGAAGCTTGCTGTACTTGGTCTAAACATGTTTTCTCAACCTGTTCATGTTCTTCCTTTCTTGTTTTTTGTGTCATCACTGCCATGTGAAACATAACAGATCACCCTGAATAGCAAATTGAGTTGTTCAATACCACAACTTTTAGTTAAATTAGGACATTTAATCATCCAGATTCCAATTAGCAGTATAATCATGGTGTAAATAAAATGACAGTATTGGTAATCCCTACCTTGTGAATGTTATGTAATGTACATGACATTGAAACAGCAATGCGCCATGTCTCTAGAGCTTGGTTAATTTGTGGTAACATCTGACATTGACACATTCCATTGTAGTTAGCAGACCATGAAATTATCTCTTTACAAGTTGCTCATTTTCAATCGCCAGCCAAAATACCTAATACAAGGTTTAACTTATCTTGTACACAGCTACTATTCAGTTGTATGATCTAAATATTTAATGATATTCACTAATTTTTGGGTTGATTATGAAACTTTATGAGTTATTGTCAGTGAGAAGCCTTAGGTAAATGGCTAAAATCTACTTTTTGTTTAAATGTCAGAACTTCTGGTAATACTGATAAAAAGGTTTGTTCAGTGTCTAAAATATGGTAGGAATTCTCTACCGAGTTTATTTATTGTGTAATTATCAAAGCTGTAAAAAGCATTGTTTGTGTTGTATACTTGATGTAAATTCATAACTTGTTTTTCACACTCAATTGTGTGTATTGATCGAATGATTTTTAATTTAACATGTAAAACCAACGCTATCAACAATGTTCCAATTGTCATGAAATGTATATAAGCAATCAAGTTATGAAGGGACTCAACTGTTGTTCTGACTTCCGCAATGTTGAACTGTGTCATATTGTGAAATAAAATGTTTTTAAAGATTTCTTGACACATTCTGAGATTATTTCACATTACACAGAGTATAAACCTAAAATGTGAATTCAGTTCTTGGCAAGATCTCCTGGACTATGAGCACATTTAAGCTAAGTGTTATTCATTACTGAGTTACACTACCGATACAGACTTTTTCCTTTATCGATCTCATTACATTTCAAAGTGAATGGAATATGTAAGTGCCATCCAAAATGCAAAAAGAAATGTAAAAATGTGGAGGAGGAGCTGTGACCGGTGGTAACACTGGACAAAGGGCTAATGTTGTTTTAGCTTTCAGGTACTCTGAATGTACAAAAATGAGAATATGAAATTACAAATAGAATCTAACTAACACAAATTAAATCTGTGGAATGAAATGCAGAAGCCAAACCGTATGGACAGAAATTGAATTTTTGGATCCAAAACCAGATGTGTGATGATCAAAAATGTGGACTTCACGACAAACAAGATAAGTACTCTTCAAATTCCATTTTATTTATGAGGGGCATTTCATGAATAATGCACGCTAATTTTTTTACTTGGTTGTTTATTTTTTTTCAATATCTCTTTACAGTCCTTCAGTATAATCTCCCTGATTCTCTATGACTGAATCCCAACATATTGGAAGCTGCAGTATTCATTCCAGGACATCACTTCTGTTCCTCTTTGAATCCGTCGGGTAACAGTGCAAGAAAGCTCTTCTAGAGGAAGATAACGATGTCCAAGCATAGTTTTTTTCAACTTTGGAAACAGATCAATGTCTGGTGGACTCATGTCCGGGCTATGAGGAGGATACGGCTACACTTCCTGTCCATATTCATGGAGTTTTTGGGTTGTAACATTGCTGATATACAGGCGAGCACTGTCATGGAGAATGCGTGGCCCAGCATTGAGCGACTGAGGCTGGGTTTTGCGCATTTTCTGCTGTGACACTTGTTCCACATGGCACTCTATCTCGTGAAGATTCCTTGGTTATTGTCATTCGCTTGAGCGTTGACTGAGTGTGTCGAAATTTGTATTTGGAAGTGAAGAATCTAAAGCTCTTAACACACTGAACTGTGATTTCAACTCTGTTTGTAATCTATGTTTAATCCATAGTGACAATTTGACACAAGAATCCTTGACTTCACGGTTGAATTATTGTTTCAGCAAGATTGCAATGCCCAAGCATTTCTGCTTCTCTTCAGCAATCATACAATGTTGGACCCATCTCGCAGAAATTTTTTTTTCTCTTTTTAAATCATTTATCAGAATATGGAAAACTGTTATGGGAATTCCTGTGGCTTCAAAGAGTTTGTCACAAATTGCACTGCAATCCTCTTCAACAACATCTGCAACAAGTTTCACACTTCCTTCATCTATTGACATTTTTGGCCTTCTGGATCCTGGATTATCATCAAAAATGATTAACCCAGTGTGAAAGTGTACTAAGGTCCACTGTAAACTCACCTTTGGCTTCACTTAATGCACTGTGGATTTCTGTCAGGTTTCTTCCACATAAAGTATTGGTCTTGATGTATGACCTTTGGTCTTCAGCAGTCACACTACCTGAGTCTTCAGGATCCATTTCCATCTCATGCCAATTTTGTATTAAAACACACACACACACACACACACTTCTTTCTCAAGCTCCCAACAACATCTGTTTTTGTTGCATCAAACAATCCACAGTAATACCAATCTGTGCATTATTTATGAAATGTACCTGGTACTCTGCTCAGTTTTTGTTGCATCAAACAATCCACAGTAATACCAATCTGTGCATTATTTATGAAATGTACCTGGTACTCTGCTCAGAGTATGGTGTTTAGGTTGTGAGATAACCTTTTTGCTCAGGTTTGTTGTAACTTACGGAAAATGAATGCATCTTACAAAGTAGTTGTTCGGGGTAGGAAGTAGACGAGTATCCACATTCAGAACAGGACAGTGATGACATGCAGGTTTTTGTGAACAGTGACAATTTACATGATGAAAGTCACAAAGAGGGAACTATAAGAAGGGACTCAAGTAGTGTTTGCTCTCCTTTTCAAGGATTTGACAACCGAGAACCATTAGATATCAACAGTGACTTATTTGAACAGCTCACAAGGTTCTTACGGAAAGGTGGAAAAGCAGGACAAGAGCATAGGCGAAAATTTTCAGTAAACCGGGAAAAACTTTAAATACAGTGAAGAAAATTTTGAAAAACGAAACAATGTTATCTCATTTTTAAGGTGCTGCTTGGCATGATTGAAGGTTTGAGTTGAAGTTTGTGTTAGGGAGGGCATTGTTCTTCAAAAGTTCTTGCAGCTGTGGCAGCCACAATGACTGTAGGTGTAATAGCTAGCACATCTGCTTGTTGTTTTTGTTGTTGTGGTCTTCAGTCCTGAGACTGGTTTGATGTAGCTCTCCATGCTACTCTATCCTGTGCAAGCTTCTTCATCTCCCAGTACCTACTGCAACCTACATCCTTCTGAATCTGCTTAGTGTTTTCATCTCTTGGTCTCTCTCTATGATTTTTACCATCCACGCTGCCCTCCAATACTAAACTGGTGATCCCTTAATGCCTCAACACATGTCCTACCAACCGATCCCTTCTTCTAGTCAAGTTGTGCCACAAACTTCTCTTCTCCCCAATCCTATTCAATACTTCCTCATTAGTTATGTGATCTACCCATCTAATCTTCAGCATTATTCTGTAGCACCACAATTCAAAAGCTTCTATTCTCTTCTCGACCAAACTACTTATCGTCCATTTTTCACTTTCATACATGGCTACAATCCATAAAAATACTTTCAGAAATGAATTACTGACACTAAAATGTATACTCGATGTTAACAAATTTCTCTTCTTCAGAAACGCTTTCCTTGCCATTGCCAGTCTACATTTTATATCCTCTCGACTTCAACCATCATCAGTTATTTTGCTCCCCAAATAGCAAAATTCCTTTACTACTTTAAGTGTCTCATTTTCTAATCTAATTCCCTCAGCATCACCCGACTTAATTCGACTACATTCCATTATCCTCGTTTTGCTTTTGTTTTTGTTCATCTTATACCCTCCTTTCAAGACACTGTCCATTCCGTTCAACTGCTCTTCCAAGTCCTTTGCTGTCTCTGACAGAATTACAATGTCATCGGCGAACCTCAAAGTTTTTATTTCTTCTCCATGGATTTTAATACCTACTCCAAATTTTTCTTTTGTTTCCTTTACTGCTTGCTCAATATACATACTGAATAACATTGGGGAGAGGCTACAAGAGCATATTCCACTCTACATTGTCAAAAGCTTTCTCTAAGTCTACAAATGCTAGAAACGTAGGTTTGCCTTTCCTTAATCTAGCTTCTAAGATAAGTCGTAGGGTCAGTATTGCCTCACGTCTTCCAATATTTCTACAGAATCCAAACTGATCTTCCCCAAGGTCGGCTTCTACTAGTTTTTCCATTTGTCTGTAGAGAATCCGTGTTAGTATTTTGAACCTGTGACTTATTAAACAGATAGTTCGGTAATTTTCACATCTGTCAACACCTGCTTTCTTTGGGATTGGAATTATTATATTCTTCTTGAAGTCTGAGGGTATTTCGCCTGTTTCATACATGTTGCTCACCAGATGGTAGAGTTTCGTCAGGACTGGCTCTCCCAAGGCTGTCAGTAGTTCTAATGGAATGTTGTCTACTCCCGGAGCCTTGTTTCGACTCAGGTCTTTCAGTGTTCTGTCAAACTCTTCACGCAGTATCATATCTCCCCTTTCATCTTCATCTACATCCTTTTCCACTTCCACAATATTGTCCTCAAGGACATTGCCCTTGTATAGACCTCTATATACTCCTTCCACCTTTCTGCTTTCCCTTCTTTGCTTAGAACTGGGTTTCCGTCTGAGCTTTTGATATTCATACAAGTGGTTCTCTTTTCTCTGAAGGTCTCTTTAATTTTCCTGTAGGCAGTATCTATCTTACCCCTAGTGAGATAAGCCTCTACATTTGTCCTCTAGGGAAAGGGGTACAGTTTAGAAAAGTCACCCAGAATCCCGGGTCAGGGGAGACTTACTGGACGAGAGGAGAAGAAAAGACAGGTTTTTGGGGACTGCACTGGATGAGATTTGACATCCTGAGAGCTTAAAGGTGGAAGGCAGGGTAATATGCAAGACAGAGATAACTATTAAAGCACATGCACGAGTTAAGAGGGAAAAGCTAAGTGCACTGTATGGAAAAGAGGTGATAGGGGGGACAGCGAAAAATACACAAGTTAGAAAATGAAAGATGTAGAAAACTGAAATGGAGAGAAGAAAAGGGCAGTTATTGTGAATAAATTCTGAGACAGAAGGAATTAACGTAAATTGAGGCCACGTGGGTGGCGAGAACCAAGAACATGTTGTAGTGCTAGTTCCCACCTCTGGAGTTCTGAGAAACTGGTGTCTGGGGAAAGAATCCAGATGGTGCATGTAGTGAAACAGGCACCGAGGTCCTGACTGTCATGTTGTACAGCAGGCTCTGCAACAGGATATTGTGTGTTGCTCATATACGCCCTCTGTCTATGCCCATTCGTCCTGACTGATAACTGGGTGGTAGTCATGCCGATGTAAAGGGCTGAACAGTGTTTACATAACAGCTGGTATAGGATGCGTCATTTCACAGGTGGCTCTCCCATTGATAGTACGTGTTTTGCCAGTTACAAAGCTGGAACAGATGCTTGTAGAAGGGTGCATATGATGGGTCTTGCACTGAGGATGGTTGCAGGGGTAGGAGCCATAGGGTAGGGAGATGGGTGCAGAAGGAGCATAGGATCTGACAAGGATATTGTGGATACTGGGAGGGTGAAGAAAAGCTATTTTAGGTGTGGTGGACACAGTTTAGTAAGTCATAGTTGCAAAATACTAACAAGAATTCTTTACAGAAAAATGGAAAAGATAGCAGAAGGTGACCTCGGAGAAGATTCATTCGGATTCCAGAGAAATGTAGGAACACGCGAGGCGATACTGACATGAATGACTTCTCGTAGAAGATAGGTTAAGGAAAGGCAAACCTACATTTGTAGAGGCAAAACTACTCTTATAACAGTTGTCAACTTAGAAAAAGCTTTTTACAATGTTGCCTGGAATACCCACTCTGAAATTCTACAGGTGGCAGGGGTAAAATACAGGGAGTGAAAGGCTACCTACAATTTGTACAGATACCAGATGGCAGTTATAAGAGTTGAGGGGCACGAAAGGGAGGCTGTTGTTGAGAATTGAGTGAGATAGGGTTGTAGCTTATCCCCTGTGTTATTCAATCTGTATACTGGGCAAGCAGTAAAGGAAACAAAAGAAAAATTTGGAGTAGGAACTGAAGTCCAGGGAGAAGAAGTAAAAACTCTGAGGTTTGCCGCTGACATTGTAATTCTGTCAGAGACAGCAAAGGACTTGGAAAAGCAATTGAACAGAATGGACAGCTTCTTGAAAGAAGGCTATAAGATGAACATCAGCGAAAGCAAAAAAAGGATAATGGAATGTAAAGCAAAACAAGGATAATGGAATGTAGTTGAATTAAATCAGTGATGCTGAGAGAATTAGGTTAAGAAATGATACACTCAAAGTAGTAGACGAGATTTGCTATTTGGGCAGCAAAACAACTGATGATGGTCGAAGTAGAGGGTATAAAATATGGACTGGCAAAGTCAAGAAAAGCATTTCTGAAGAAATTTGGTAACATACAGTGTGTCAGGAAGTCTTTTCTGACAGTATTTGTATGGAGTGTAGCCATGTATGGAAGTGAAACATGGATGACAAACAGTTTAGACAAGAAGAAATGTGGTGCAGATGATTTCTGAAGATTACATGGGCAGATCACATAACTAATGGGGAAGTACTAAATAGAATTGGGGAGAAGAGGAATTTGTGGCACATGTGACTAGAAGAAGGGATTGGTTGGTAGGACACATTCTGAGGCAACAAGGGATAACTAATTTAGTACTGGAGGGAAGCATGAGGGGTAAAAGTCTTAAGAGGCAGACCAAGAGAAGAATACAGTAAGCAGATTCAGAGGAACGTAGGTTGCAGTAGTTACTCAGAGATGAAGAGACTCACGTACGATAGAGTACCATGGAAAGCTGCATCAAACCAGTCTTTGGACTGAAAACCACAACAACTGACAATATACTTTCCATCGGAGGTTTGAGTGGTAAAAGTTTTACACACCAATGTAGAACTTCCCGGCACTTTAGGAAACAAAACCCAGCAAAAAAACAATGCATTTTAGAAAGATCTCTGATACATGGAAACATGTAAATGCATGCTTTGGTATTACAAAAGTAGAAATATGGATTCCACTACATCAGCATGGGAACTCCTGGAGCACTGCAATCAAGATTGCATTGCACAATGCGCTATTGTCAGCCAACCATAGCTCATATAACGTGATCTCGCCAGCCAATGACAGCAGATATTCAGAGATAGGGCACATAAGGCATTCAGTCAATAACATCATGATGTTAAGCAGTGCGAACACACAAATACAAAAGGTCAATTGTTTATACATACTGTACGGCTACATGAAAAGGTAAGCTTCCACATAGAATACTGTTCGTCAAAAATTTCTGCTTTTCTTTTTACTTTTAGATGAGACTGCAGGTGTGTGTGTGTGTGTGTGTGTGTGTGTGTGTGTGTGTGTGTGTGTGTGTATTTTTGACAAAGGCCTTACTGGCCCAAAGCTTTATTTGTGACAGTCTTTCTGTTGTGCCTACCTGCAACTCAGCATTTCCGATATATGGTGAGAAGGAAAAGTGAGATTGATTACTCCACATTAAGGTTGTCTTTAGCACAAAAAGGGGTGCACAACGCTGCAATTAAAATTTTTGATCACTTACCTTGTGATGTTAAATGTCTAATGGGTAGCAAACCAAAATTTTGAAACAAGCTAAAAAAATTTTTTCTTGACAACTTCTCCTATTCCATAGAAGTATTTCTATTACCGAAATGCGTAAAAGTTTGATTTGTTTTAAACACAATCTAAAGGTTGTATGAAAATATGTTATTACATGTAGCAATGGTTTACCTCTGAATAATAGATTGTTGTATATGCAATCCTAAGGTTATAAAAATAATACACTGAAGTTGGTAAGTGTTTCCTCTACACCTCAATGAATGTGTTGCCAATTTTAACTATCTTTCCCACAATAGCATCTCTAATTGTCAATTTGTGATAAATACCATTTTCTGGGATATTCATAATGCATCAAATGCATATAAAAGACGGCTAAAAAGTTTTAAGGAAATCAGAAATAAAGGTGTTTGTATTTCGCTGGCAGAAAACATTAAACATGAAAATATTAAAACCCTTGTGATCTTTTATTACAAATACAAATTACAATAAAAGACATTTTTTACAAAGTAACCATTATATTTTCTCAGACAAACAAAAATTTACAGTTATGTAAGTCTATTCATAAGCATGAACGTTCTTTTGTCTATGATTACTAATCACTGCAGACGGAGCTGCTCGCAGTCAGACTTATTTATGAGACAAAAATAACTAATTCCAGGTAACTGTCTTTTCTGTGTCAAGTTGCCAACATAATTAAACTTTTATGCCAGCTGTGTTATTCATATAAATAGTTGTATACCAAATGTTTATAACTTCCTACTCTTTCACCTATTCTCTAGTTTGCACCACCAATCTTCCAGGACTTTTTAAAGCAATAGCACAGTCTTACAGACAATGAAAGAATATAAAATAAAGGAAGCTGCAATACAATTTCTCAGTAGTTATTATCTAAAACAAAAATCACATGATTTCAGCTACAAAAGTATGTGTGTATCACAGGTAGTTAAAAAGAAATTCAGCAATATCACTCAAGATAATGGCTAGATTTAAGTACAAAAATATCTTCAGAAGCCAAAGATACAAACATTCACATTTTGTTCAGCTGTCATCTGACAAAAGTGCTTTATACTGTCTGAGGAAAGCTTCTTCCTGTTCCAGAGTGCTGTCAAGGTATTCATCATGTTCCTGGGATGAAATTCCTTCAGACAGGCGTTCATATGCTTTTAATTCTTCCTCACGCTGAAGGCTTTGAGAGCTGCTACTTGTGCTAGGGTTGCTGCTACTGTTATTGCTGTTGCTGCTTTCATCCGAACTATCTGAAACATCTGGGAAATGCCAATGTATTAAAATAATCTGTCACACAGCACACACATTCCTTCTCTTTACAAGCACATTTTAATGCAAATACTGTACAATCATGTCACCAGTGCACCTGCACACACTAAATAGCGTCTGGAAAGAAGAGTCACCATACTCTGTTCAGCAATAAGAATAAACCTGATGTAAACATTATGCCATGTATACTTCTGCATTTGCTTGCCTCTCATTGGATTTCTTTTCACGTAGAGTGGAAGCCAAGTTGTGACCAGTACAGTCCAGTACGATCACAAGGATACGTTTCATGCTGTGTTACACGCACACAGATTGAGTGATAATGTGTGGGACAACAGCTTTACCAGCACATTAAACCTGGACAGCTATGGCCAACCAACCAGCGATCCAACTAGCCTGCAATGATGTGAGCAGTTGCAGTTCAGGTCTAAAAAGAGATGGGCAAAGAAGCAAAATAGCTTCAAATGTCCTTTAATTTTTTAAAGAGAATGAAATAATATTCAGCAAAACTCTAGCACTACTGCGGGCTTCTTAGGTGACCAGACGGAAAGCATAAAATGCTCTCATTCTCATTTGACATAGTATTATAATCAGAAACAAAAGTGATGGAAATTCCTAAGTTGAAGACAGTGCAATTGTTCTGAGCAAGCCATGTGTGATGCAAAAGAACACTGTAGGGATTTCACCGTACTGCTGAATACTGAAGCCACTAAAGGTATTAATTACAGTCAGTTGTCTGGTAATCTCTTAACTCCTTCCTTATCTGAATCTGAGAAATACATTTCAGTACTGGAACTTTCATCTGTTACATTAATAACGAGTCGATTAACAACAGAATCCACGAAGCCACCCAGGTGCCGCATTTTCTCCTCTTCTTTTATGACGTGTTGTTCCATATCCCAACAACGTTCGGCAGTAACAAGAAAAAGCAGCATGTGTTTCGTGCAGTAGGTCTGGCAGCTTAACAAACTTGTTATTTCTTGGGACAAATCCCTTAACTTGGCTCCAGATCAGTTCTGTTGGGTTCACATTGTACTGGTACAGAGGCAAACATAAAAATGCAGCATTTGTATGGTGTGCTCAAGGCTGTGAAAATGATTGTTTTTCATGTTCCTACAACATGTCTGTGGTATAAGACAATGAACATAGTCCGAATAAAGAGTACTTAGTTCTTCATTTTTGTCTTAAAAAATTAAATTGTTATGTCTTCATAATTTAAGCAACCTTTGTTGACTGTCTATCACAAAATATCAATAATTGAGAATTTATATTTCAAATGAAAAAAGGAATTTCACATGCAATATGTAATTAAAAACAAAAAGATGTGATTTACTCATTAAATTGATGATGAATTTTACAATTATGAGATGTAGGTAATTCAAACTGGGAGGAAAAAAAAAAAAAAAAAAAAATAATTCGGGCGAGACTTGGACCAGGGAACCATGTGCTACAGTAAGTTTCTGAGCTCTTACACTATCGATTCTGCTGTACATTAACTTGCATTTATGTTGCAACTGTACCTAATACAGTCTCCCAGAAAACTTCACTGCTGATTTTACCTCTAAATTTATGAGAAACATTATGAACAATCTATTTCTTGGCACTTTTAAACCGTGTTCCACACACGTGTTTTACTACAGGACAGGAAGCAGCCTAAGCCATTTTCATACTGTGTATTAACAGCGTCACAATCAGAGAGCAACAGTGCAGAGGCTGTGACTATACACAATTTTTGAAATAAAAACTACATAACCAAAGTGTAATTAAGAAAAATGTTGATTGATGTTAATACATTTGAATATCTTGAAGTTTCATTTAACGTAACTTAGTAATAATATACCTAACACATAAGTAGGACCTACTCCAAGAGCGTAATACCACCTGTGTATGTATGCTACGGCGCCTGGCCAATCATCGCATTTGTGTTTGTTTACATCAGGTTTATTGTTACAATGAATGGAGTATAGTTTTTGAAATTTAACAGTATCAAAATGATTTTGATAAACATGGGAAGAGAAGTTTTTAAAATTGGAGATCTCTCTATAGCAGAATTTTTTTTAGAAATTATGATGATTAAATCCTTCCATTACCACCTCTAAATGTTATAGGCCTTATACAGCTTAGTCAAATGTCCTCGAGTCAAATAGTGGTACACGGCAAAGAGTACTTCTTACTACAATATATGTTATTCCCTTACCATTCACAAATGTGGGAGAGGTAATAAAAGCGACTACTTCTGTGTCCCTTTAAATTAATTCTATTTTCACATTACCTACAGAAGTGGGTTCCAAGGAACTGCACACCATTCCCAACAGTTTCACTGAATGCAGGTTCACACAATTATACAAACAGATTTTTATAAACTGATCAATGTCTCTCCCTGAAACTGCCAATTCGATTTTTCAGCATACCTCTAATATGTTCTCTTACATGTCATCACAAGGCACTCCTTCCTATCACGCAGCAAAGGATGAATGACACAAAATTGTGACTAATAATGACAGCTACTCCTGTTCAACGTCAGTGACTGTCACTTTGAAAGTATGCACAATTAAGAGAGTTTCAACAATTAGAGTTCAACAGTGACCTACAAAACCAACTCTGGGCATCGTACTGTGGTGACCACACAACTGTGCTATTTGTTCAGCCTAGGCTACAACCAGAAGAAATTAATCATCCCATACTGTTGCCATCCCTACAGCGTCAGGAAACTGTGGATTTCCAGCAGGATGCTCACATTTATTACATTAACGTATGTGAATACTGTCTTTCAAATTACATCTGAGTTGTCCAAGACAACTCATTCTGATGTGTATGACCCTGTGGTTATGATAGTATACAATTTACTATTCCCCCCCCCTCCCCCCCATGAACCATGAACCTTGCCGTTGGTGGGGAGGCTTGCGTGCCTCAGCGATACAGATGGCCGTACCGTATGTGCAACCACAACGGAGGGGTATCTGTTGAGAGGCCAGACAAATGTGTGGTTCCTGAAGAGGGGCAGCAGCCTTTTCAATAGTTGCAGGGGCAACAGTCTGGATGATTGACTGATCTGGCCTTATAACACTAAGCAAAACGGCCTTGCTGTGCTGGTACTGCGAATGGCTGAAATCTAGGGGAAACTACAGCCATAATTTTTCCCGAGGGCATGCAGCTTTACTGTATGATTAAATGATGATGGCGTCCTCTTGGGTAAAATATTCTGGAGGTAAAATAGTTCCCCATTCGGATCTTCGGGCGGAGATTACTCAGGACGACGTCGGTATCAGGAGAAAGAAAACTGGCGTTCTATGGATCGGAGCGTGGAATGTCTGATCCCTTAATCGGGCAGGTAGATTAGAAAATTTAAAAAGGGAAATGGATAGGTTAAAGTTAGATATAGTGGGAATTAGCGAAGTTTGGTGGCAGGAGGAACAAGACTTTTGGTCAGGCCCACGTACAGGAGTGCGGGTAAGCTACTACAAACAGCATAGTGAACGTATTATTGTGGCCAAGATAGACACGAAGCCCGCGCCTACTACAGCAGTACAAGTTTATATGCCAACTAGCTCTGCAGATGATGAAGAAATTGATGAAATGTATGATGAGATAAAAGAAATTATTCAGGTAGTGAAGGGAGACAAAAATTTAATATTCGAGTGTAGGAAAAGGGAGAGAAGGAAACATAGTAGGTGAATACGGATTTGGGATAAGAAATTAAAGAGAAACCGTCTGCTAGAATTTTGCACAGAGCATAAATTAATCATAGCTAACACTTGGTTCAAGAATCATGAAAGAAGGTTGTATACATGGAAGAACCCTGGAGATACTAAAAGGTATCAGATAGATTATATAATGGTAAGACAGAGATTTAGGAACCAGGTTTTAAATTGTAAGACATTTCCAGGGGCAGATGTGGACACTGACCACAATCTATTGTTTATTAACTGTAGATTAAAACTGAAGAAACTGCAAAAAGGTGGGAATTTATGGAGATGGGACCTTGATAAACTGACTAAACCAGACGTTGTAGAGTGTTTCAGGGAGAGCATAAGGGAACAATTGACAGGAATGGGGGAAAGAAATACAGTAGAAGAAGAATGGGTAGCTTTGAGGGATGAAGTAGTGAAGCCAGCATATGATCAAGTAGGTAAAAAGACGTGGGCTGGTAGAAATCCTTGGGTAACAGAAGAAATGCTGAATTTAATTGATGAAAGGAGAAAATATAAAAATGCAGTAAATGAAGCAGGCAAAAAGGAATACAAACGTCTCAAAAATACGATTGAGAGGAAGTGCAAAACTGCTAAGCAGGGATGACTAGAGGACAAATGTAAGGACGTAGAAGCTTATCTCACTAGGGGTAAGATAGGTACTGCCTACAGGAAAATTAAAGAGACCTTTGGAGAAAAGAGAACCACTTGTACGAATATCAAGAGCTCAGATGGTAACCCAGTTCTAAGCAAAGAAGGGAAAGCAGAAAGGTGGAAGGAGTATAAAGAGGGTCTATACAAGGGTGATGTACTTGAGGACAATATTATGGAAATGGAAGAGGAGGTAGATGAAGATGAAATGGGAGATACAATACTGCGTGAAGAGTTTGACAGAGCACTGAAAGATCTGAGTCGAAACAAGGCCCAGGGAGTAGACAACATCCATTAGAACTACTGACGGCCTTGGGAGAGCCAGTCATGACAAAACTCTACCATCTGGTGAGCAAGATGTATGAGACAGGCGAAATACCCTCAGCCTTCAAGAACAATATAACAATTCCAATCCCAAAGAAAGCAGGTGTTAACAGATCTGAAAATTACCGAACTATCAGTTTAATAAGTCACAGCTGCAAAATACTAACGCGAATTCTTTACAGACGAATGGAAAAACTGGTAGAAGTCGACCTTGGGGAAGATCAATTTGGATTCCGTAGAAATGTTAGAACACGTGAGGCAATACTGACCTTACGCCTTATCTTAGAAGAAAGATTAAGGAAAGGCAAACCTACGTTTCTAGCATTTGTAGACTTAGAGAAAGCTTTTGGCAATGTTGACTGGAATACTCTCTTTCAAATTCTAAAGGTGGCTGGGGTAAAGTACAGGGAGCGAAAGGCTATTTACAATTTGTACAGAAACCAGATGGCAGTTATAAGAGTCGAGGGGCATGAAAGGAAAGCAGTGGTTGGGAAGGGAGTGAGACAGGGTTGTAGCCTATCCACGATGTTATTCAATTTGTATATTGAGCAAGGAAACAAAGGACAGGTTCGGAGTAGGTATTAAAATCCATGGAGAAGAAACAACAACTATGAGGTTTGCCGATGACATTGTAATTCTGTCAGAGACAGCAAAGGACTTGGAAGAGCAGTTGAACGGAATGGACAGGAGGATATAAGATGAACATCAACAAAAGCAAAACGAGGGTCATGGAATGTAGTCGAATTAAGTCGGGTGATGCTGAAGGAATTAGATTAGGAAATGAGACACTTAAAGTAGTAAAGGACTTCTGCTATTTGGGGAGCAAAATAACTGATGATGGTCGAAGTAGAGAGGATATAAAATGTAGACTGGCAATGGCAAGTAAAGCGTTTCTGAAGAAGAGAAATTTGTTAACATCGAGTATAGATTTAAGTGTCAGGAAGTCATTTCTGAAAGTATTTGTATGGAGTGTAGCCATGTATGGAAGTGAAACATGGATGATAAATAGTTTGGACAAGAAGAGAATAGAAGCTTTCGAAATGTGGTGATACAGAAGAATGCTAAAGATTAGATGGGTAGATCACATAACTAATGAGGAGGTATTGAACAGAATTGGAGAGAAGAGGAGCTTGTGGCACAACTTGACTAGAAGAAGGGATCGGTTGGTAGGACATGTTCTGAGACATCGAGGGATCACCAATTTAGTATTGGAGGGCAGTGTGGAGGGTAAAAATCGTAGAGGGAGACCAAGAGATGAATACACTACGCAGATTCAGAAGGATGTCGGTTGCAGGAAGTACTGGGAGATGGAAGCTTACACAGGATAGAGTAAAATGGAGAGCTACATCAAACCAGTCAAAAGACTGAAGACGATGACGACGACAACAACAAAAACGAAAATAATACAACAATAATTGCTCTGTACAAAAGACACACAAATAAAGCATATCTAGTGTCAACCAGCATAAAAATTGGACTGCTAGTGTTACAGGTATTGAATGAAATATGGAATCATTTATCATGACACATTATCATAGAAAGAAAATTTTCTATATCCCATTTCATAGGAATAATTTTATCCCATTTCAATTTGCTGCCATTCCTTTGAATAATTACTGCAATGAGTCATATGTAGTGAAGCAGGGCACTGCTGGCAGAATCAACACCTTCATATAATGCAACCACTTGTGACTGCTTTCTAACTGCAACACATTTGTACTAGTCTCTACAACAATATTTTGCTGATTTATAAGAAATGTTAGGTAATGTCTTATTCCTTTCCTGTAATTCAACATTTTCCGTATAATTTCATTACACCAGATACTTCAAAATAGACATTTTCCCTCCAATTTCTTCTTAATCCACTCTTTTATCTTTGTCTTGCATAGTCTGTTAGCTGTTCTCCTTAATTCTCTATATTATGCCACATTATTTTTGGTTTCTCTTTGTAGCACTTTTATTCTTGCCCTGTTCTTTTTCTCTGTTGCCGACCTGCAGTCTTCGTCAAACCATTTCTGGCTTCTTATGTTCGTTCTTATACCTACTATTTCTTCTACAGCATCTTTAATGGTTTTTTAAATCTTGCTCCATCTTTTGTCTACTCCTACTGCAGTCTGTTTACTGCTCAATTTTCTGCTTATTGTTACTTGGTATTTTTTTACTTCAGCTGGGTTTTCAGTTTGTACGTATACCAGTTCACCTTCCATTTGTTAATGACAGTTTCTCTCTCATGACTGATTTTATCATAAAGTGGTCTGAGTCACAGTTTAGTCCTCTGCAGCTCTGAACATCTATAACTGGTGTGGAGTGGCAAGCAACCACTAAAATATGGCCATTCTGATTGACTACCCCATTGACTGTGGACTTCCAAGTGCCCAGATGGATCCTTTTGTGTAGGAAGCAGGTACTTTTAATAATCATATTATTCCTTGCTGTGAACTGGCATAGTCAGTTTCCATTTTCCATTGTTGTTGTTTTCTTCATGTAGTGAATATTTCCCAGAAAATCCATATTGATGTTGACTCTTCCCTATTATTGCATTACAATCTCTTACTACTAGTATCAGGAAATATTTATGTACTGCGCAACATACTTTTTCCAAGTCTTCCTACACTTTTCTTTTATTATATCCCCTCTTTCCTCTGTTGGTGCATGTGCACTTACTATTGATACATTTCCAAATTTCCCTCTTAGCCTGAGTCTGCACATCCTTTCATTTATAGGTTCAAATTCTAGTAGTCTTTTCATAACTTCCTTGTTATTATAAATCCTGGTCTGAATTGGCCTGTTCTTTCTTCTGGTCCACTATACACTAATGAGTACTTAGGTTTATCTATCTGCCTATTATCCAGCCATCTTATTTCCTGTAGTCCTATGGCATCATATTTAACTTTTAAAATTTTATTGGCTATTTCTTCCATTTTTCCAGGCTGAAGCATTGTCCTCACATTCCAAGATGCTACTGGGAGGTCCTTTATCTGTTTTCTTTGCTGGGATCATGATACATGTTTTCCATGCAGTTTCCAAGACTTCTGCTGAATTTCTGGACTATTCTTTTCTTCAACAGTATGGGGTTATTAGCCCCATGCCCAGCCCCCAAACTGGAGGACCAGGATTTGTATTACGCTTACTCCTCCAGGGAAGCTGACTTCACTACATCTCTAGATTCCTTCCTGCCCTATGTTGTGGGAAACACTTCGTCTGGCTCCTCAGTTGAGACCAATCCAGCTCAGATAACCCTACCAATAGCTATGCTACCACAGGCACAACTCTTGACTTCAACAACGCACCCCCCCCCCCCCCCCTCCCTCTCAGGCACTGAAGGTGCCTACTAGAATTCGGTGGCCACTGGGAAAGCAGGTCCTCAAAAGGCCTCCTCCTAACCAATACACACCCATCACTGGCACCGAGGCAGAACTACCTTTCATCAGAAAAAACAACACACCTC
This sequence comes from Schistocerca cancellata, assembly GCF_023864275.1. NCBI lineage: Eukaryota > Metazoa > Arthropoda > Insecta > Orthoptera > Acrididae > Schistocerca > Schistocerca cancellata. Next base: position 1,096,749,255 of record NC_064626.1, on the reverse strand, counting down.
CACCCTGCCCTCCAGTGCGCTATTGCTTGATACAATACACACCTCCACACTGCCTTCCAGTGAGCTATCACTTGATACCACTGAAGTCAAAACCAGTGGTGGTTTGGGATCAGTGGAATGCATGCTACAGGGCATCTGGCTTGGAGCTGCCCTTGAAGTTACCAATTAGTAACAGTTCATTGTGTCACTGTGGTGTCAACTAATGTTCAAACTGCTGCTGCAGATGCAGTACAATGCGCCAGAGCCATATACCAAACACAATGGTCTTCACTCTCGATAGTGCCATGTGGTTGTCCGGAGCCCGGTCTTGTTGCGACCATACATTCCAGTGACCACCACTGCCACTGATCATGTATAAAGGCTATATTTGAGCCACGTCTTTCCACATTATCGCAGACGGAATATCTGTCTTCTCATAGCCCTATTGCATGATATCGTTCAAACTCAGTGAAGCGTTGACAATGGCATCTTTGTCACCTTAAAGGCATTCTTGACTAACATCAACTCACCGTGTCCAGTCTCAAAAGTAACTAACACTCATGAGCTTTACAGTACGTACTTACAGAAAATCTGATTTGCATCTTCATAGTGATGTCACTAGCACCACTGTCATGTGACTGGTGTGAAATTTGAAGAGACATCGTCGTTCAGATGTACAAATGTGCATATTAACTTTTATTCATGTCACACTACTCCTTCTGGGTGTTGCATCTCCCCCCCCCATCCCATCAGTGTAGTTTTTCAAAAAAATAAAAAAACCTTATTCACTTCCCGTGAAACACCAGCATTCTGCAGAATGTAAATTGGGAAACCCTGGTCCACAACTTTAAACATAATGTTTTTCCCCCCATATTCCAAAGAGAATACACTATACATAATACCAACGTTCAAAACCACACAACGTAGCTAGAGTTTCTGATGGCTGAATTTCCCTCCACTGTACCAGTAAACCATAAAGGATTAGAAGACACTGGGAAGAGCATCAAATTATTAAATGAAAAATGGAAAATCCAGAATGGAATAATGACAATATTATGAAAAGGACAGATTCCTCCTCACCATATAGCAGAGATGTTAAGTCGCAGATAGGCACAAAAAAATAACAGTCAAACAAGTAAGCTTTCAGCCGAAAGGCCTTCATCCAAGTTAAACAAAACACACACACACACACACACACACACACACACACACAGGCGGGCGGGCGGGCGGGCGCGACTACAGTCTCTGACTACTGAGGCCAGACTATAAGCAGCTGCACATTATGGGAGAAGCAATCTGAGTAGTGGTGGTGGTGGTGGTGGTGGTGGTGGTGGTGAGGATGCTGTGGTGTGGAGGGGGAGCAGGGATGAGGTGAAGAAAGGGTTGGGCACCTGGGGGCAGTTGGGAGGTTAGACGGAGGGCTTGTGGGAGGAAGGGGTGGGGGTAGGGGGAGGGGGGAGCAGAAAAGAAGAAAACTGGTTGGATTGGTGGAAGAGAGGGCTGTGTATAGTGCTGGAGTGGGAACAGGGCAGGGAATAGGTGGGTGTGGGTGGATTAGCCCCCCCTCCCCCTCTGCAGCTCCAAAACCACTCCATTAACTTTCCTGAATTTCTTAACCTTGAACCTTGCCTCACCATCATTCCCCAAATCCCTCAACATGCGAGCTAACCTTACATCCATAGAAAGAAATACAATCCACAACCTAAAAACTGATCCCCACCTTATAAACCTACCTGCTGACAAACACTCCACCGATGTTGTTTTGAAATGCAAGGATTACCTGGCAGAAGGACTCCACCCGCTGTCAGATGCATCCACCTACAAAGCCTCCTCACCCCTATCATTCCCCGCACTGCTACCTTCTACATGTTTCCTAAAGTCCATAAACCCAGCCATCCATGGCACCCCATTGTGGCCAGTTACTGTGCCCCCACTGAGAGAATTTCTGCTCTCATAGACCAACACCTTCAGCCTCTTAGCACCAACCTACCCTCTTATATACAAGATACCAACCATTCCCACCACTGACTCTTCACAGTTCCTGTTTCTTTACCACATGGTGCTCTGCTCGTCACTATTGATGTCACCTCCCTTTACACTAACATTCCTAATGCCCTGTCCTTGCCGCTATTGAACACTACCTTTCACAATGCCCGACTGATTCCAAACCTACAACCTCTTTCCTAGTGACCATGACCAACTACATTCTCACACACAACTATTTCTCCTTTGGAGGCATCACCTAAAAATACAAAGCAGTAATGGGCACCCACACGGCACCATTCTATGTCAACCTGTACTTGGGCCATCTAGAGGAATCCTTTCTAAGTAACTGGAATTTCAAACCCCTCATCTGGTTCAGATTCAACAGTGACATCTGTGTGATATAGATTGAGATGAGGACACCCTGTCCTCCATAACCTCAACACCTTCTCCTCCATTTGCTTCAACTGGTCCTCCTCAACCCAACAAGACATCTTCCTCGATGTTCACATCCACCTCAAAGATGGCTGCAGCAATACCTCCATCCATATCAAACCTACCAGCAATACCTCCACTTTGACAGCTGCCGTCCGTCCCATATGAAGAAGTCCCTCCCATACAGCCTAGCCATCCATGGCCATCGCATCAGTGGTGACGAGCAGTCCCTCGCAAAATATGCAAAGGATCTCATTGAGGCCTTCTCAGACTGTAATTACCCTCCCAATCTTGTACAGAAACTGATTTCTCTTGCCTTACCTCTCCAGTCACCCACTACTTCCAAAATTCACACTGTCTGGCCAGAGAGGAGCATTCCCCTTATGACTCAGTACCAGCCAGACCTGGAACAACTGAATTGTATTCTCTGCCAGGGTTTCAACTACCTCTAATTGTGCCCTGAAATGAGGATTGTTCTACCCACTATCCTTTCCATGCCTTCCATAGTGATAATCTGCCGCCCACTGAACCTATACAATATCCTCGCCCATCCCTACACAATGCCTCCTCCCAACCCCTTGACTCAAGGCTCATATCCCTGTAATAGACCTAGGTGCAAGACCTGTGCCATACACCTTCCAAATACTATCACAACAACCACCAGCCACTCCAGTCCGGTCATATGCATCATCTAAGCCACCAAAGGCAGGACTACCTGTGAAACCAGTCGTGATTTAAAAGCTAAGCTGCAACCAACGTGCTGCATTCTGTGCACGTATGACAACCAAAAAGCTGTTCTACACATGAATAGCCACCGACAAACTGTGGCCAAGAAACAGTTGGAGCATCCAGTTGCTTAGCATGCTGCCCAACACAATGTTCTTCATTTTCATAACTGCTTCAGAGCCTATGCCATCTGGATCCTTCCTAGCAACACTAGCTTTTCTTTCTTACACAGGTGGCAACTCTCCCTGCAATGTAGCCTATGTTCCTGTAACCCTCCAGGCCTCAACCTTCGTTAGTCATTGTCCTACACCCACAGTCTTTTTACTTCTCTCCTTTTCCACTGCCCTCCCCTTGCCCTCTGTCTAACCTTCCGATTGACCCTTGCTGCCATATCCTCTCTCTACCTTGTCCCTGTATGTTCCTACAAGCAGCACTTCACTGTTCCCCACTCCTACCCTGCTCTCTCTCCCCCTATCCATCCCAGATTGCTTTTCCCATCACACACTGCTGCTCACAGTCTGGCCTTGGCAGCCAGAGGCTGTGATCGTGTGTTTGTTTTTTTGTCCAATTCAGACGATGATCTTTCTGCCCAAGCTTACTTGTTTCACCATCTTTTGTTGTGCCATTCTGTGATCCATATCTCTGCAATATGGTGAGTAGCAATCTAACCTTTTCATAAAATAGGTTTGCTGTGACATTTGGGGTGGGAGTGGGGTGGGGGGGGGGGGGGAGGTGGCGACCTGGGTCTCTAAAACCATAGAATTTAAAGTCATAATCACATTTTCCTTCATTTGAAAAGAAAACCAGTACTGACTTTACAGTCAACATAGCATAAAAAAAAGAGAGAACAGCAAGGCAGACGACACACAGTAATAAACTAAACTTTAAGACAGAACTATACTGTTTATTTGGGATCAAGTTACTTTGAATATTGGATCAAAGCAAGGCAATTATATATAATTACGTATATGAAGGAAATCACTACTCACCAAATGTGAAAAGGCACTGAGCAGCAGACACACACACACACACACACACACACACACACACACACACACACACACACAAGTTTAATCCTTTATTACTTTTATGTTGTAATTTCATATACTGACACGTCCCATGACTTTGGATATTTGCTCCTCAATGTGGTCCTATGGAACTTGACTTGTAAATAACAATATATATTATACATATTTATTTATTTTGTAGTCCCTTGGCACTGCAGCCCAACTATATAGGATAGTGGTGTGTGTGTGTGTGTGTGTGTGTGTGTGTGTGTGTGAGGGGCGCATGCGCGTGTGTGTCATCCAACGAATGCCATGCCTTTATGTTTCTTAGTATCTTCTTTTATTGTGCTAGTAGGTGATTTATTCTCACAAATATAATTATCTTCCATTCTAAATTTCCCACAGACAAGAACCGACAGTAACTCATTTCTCACCCACTGTTCATAATAAAAGGAACCTATGGTTTCAGAAGCTTAGATAGAAGTATAAACCCACCAACCTGCCCCTCTATTCTGAGGCCAGACTCTGTCTGTCGGAAGTATGATGGAGGAGTTACATCCTAAAAAAACCTTTGCCTGACTAGCATGGCTAGTAGTACTTCAGAGGGGCCTTTGCCGCTGTTACAATGGAGACTGCAATGGACTGTGAGACAAGTGTCAATAAGGCTCTAAGAGCAGAAGCAGCAGCCCTTTCTGTTGGGATTGGTACAGGAGAGAAGCTTCATGAGAGAAGCTTCATCTTGGAGGGAGCAGAGCAGCAGTTCCTCCAATTGTCATATTTGGCAGAAATCATGGAGATTTGTACGGCAGCTGTTATGCTGTCTGCAGGTGTGGTCAAAATGACTAACTGCTGCAGTACTGATATGTGGAAGGCAATACGATACCAGCTGCACTTACCTGCTAATAATGTCATGATGGGTTTCTTCTGTGCAAAATAGTCCCCTATTCAGATCTCTGAGGAGCTGTCAGAGAAAATGAGAATGCTAACAGAATAAGAAAATGAAGTGAACAGAGAGAAGGGTTGTAAACATATTACAACATGAGTTGCTGCTTAACACTAGAGTTGAAGGGATGGTGAAAGGAAAGAATTGCTGGTGCTGGTCTAGATATGAGCATATATTTGATGTGGGATGCAGTGATAATGTTGCAATTGAAAGGGTAGCTGACAAGTGACTGGAATGAAGAAATGCACCAGACCAACCTTAGGAAGAAGAAAGATTAGGGTTTAACATCTCACTGATGATGAGACACTAGAGTTGGAGCACAAGCTTTCATGTACATCAGTTTGTCACTATCTGCCACACTGCATTTTATTCATCACTGTTTTTAATGATATTTAATTTATACATAAATTTTCCTTACATATTATGCAAAACATGCTCTAACACTTACTATTTGTGGAACTGTTCACTGTTGCATCAGATGAGACTAATGTTGCCACAGCTTTTTCTACATCTCCTTGATGTTTTTTAAGAGCAAGTTTTGCTCTTTTGGCATCAAAACCCATTGAAACAATCTGAAACAATTTGTGTGGTTATAATGTTTCTAATACCATCTGGACACACTATGTCTACTATTAAAAGTAAATATCACCAGCCTGCACAATGATTGCCTGAAGTAACGGCTTCTAGACTTTTCAAAATTTTATTTAAAATCTGCATTACAGTTCAAACTATATGTTTATGTAAGTAATGAATAATGACAATGTTACAAGTCAAGTGACTAAATGATAATGATATGCAAAACAGCTTCAAATAATGATTAAATCTGTGATGTACAAAACAAAATTGTGTGTGATTAGAATACACATAATAAAGAGGAGGGTAAACTAATGTTTAACATACCATCAACAATGATGTTATTAGACATTGAAGTACAATCTCAGATGGATAAAGGTTGGGGAAAGAAATTGATAATGCCCCCCCTGAAGCCATCCCAACATTTGCCTCGCTCAATTTCAAGAAATCTAACTCAGATTGGCTAGACCAAGATCTGAACTATACTCCTATCCAGTTGCTACTTGAATGTACTAACTACTGAGCAGCCTAGTTTGGTATTGTGACAAAAATAAAATATTAAAAAATGAAGAAATATTAGATTTTAATGTTCAATCACTGTCATAATAGACAGAGCACAAACTCGGAGTACGTAATAATTGATCATGAAAATGGTTGCATACTTAGGCATCTCAGCATTAAGGATATTTCAGACTACCTATATCAGGATGACTGGAGAGGGTTTGGAACCTGTTCCCCATGAAAATGAGTCAACTGTCTTAACCACACTGTCTCACTTGGTCAAAGAAGTAACAGGTTGTTAAGTAAGAAATTTTCTAAATATCATATATAGGGCACCTTTATATGAAGTCAAAAACATTCATAGGCAGGAAGCATTATAAACTGTGAAACTAGAAATAAAACAATGGGAAGCCTAGGAGGGAGTAACAACAATGTGAAAAATATCAATTGCTACTCACTACAAACAGCAGGCACTGATAAATACTTAAGCTTTCAGACAAAAAAGTACTTCATCTGAAAAATAAAACATTTGGAAGAAGGACTTTTTGTCCAAAAGCTTCCAGTCCTTTCACTGTGTCTGCCTACAACTCAATGTGTCTTCTATGAGCTGAGTAGTCATCTATCCTTTTCATATGTTGTAACAAGAAATAATGTACAGTATTGTTAAAATTAAAATTATTACTAGTTAAGGAAAAGACATCTATTTTAAAAAAGGGGAATCTTTAACTATTCCAAAGAGGAAGATGGTAACATTTACCAGCCTTGCATACAACAGAATATGAGCAGGCTACATAATTTTCATATTTCTGAAATCAGAACGACTGATTTATCCATTTCAAGTGGAAAAATGATATGAACTGAGGAGCCTCTTAGTTTTGTGGAATTTCAAGGGGGTGAAAATCAAAGTCTGAGGATTCGTCTTATGTATTATTGGAGGTATAAAAGAAACAAAAGATGATGTGACTTACCAAATGAAAGCGCTGGCACGTTGATAGACACACAAACATACACACAAATTAGATATATTTTTCCCACGTGGAATGTTTCCCTCTATCTAAAAAGAAAGATGATGAGACTTACCAAACAAAAGCGCTGGCAGGTCGATAGACACACAAACAAACACACAAAATTCAAGCTTTCGCAACAAACGGTTGCTTCATCAGGAAAGAGGGAAGGAGAGGGAAAGACGAAAGGATGTGGGTTTTAAGGGAGAGGGTAAGGAGTCATTCCAATCCCGAGAGCGGAAAGACTTACCTTAGGGGGAAAAAAGGACAGGTATACACTCGCGCGCGCGCGCGCCCCCCCCCCCCCCCCCCCCCCCCCCACACACACACACACACACACACACACACACACACACACACACACACACACACACACACACACACATATCCATCCGCATATACACAGACACAAGCAGACATTTGTAAAGGCAAAGAGTTTGGACAGAGATGTCAGTCGAGGTGGAAGTACAGAGGCAAAGATGATGTTGAAAGTCAGGTGAGGTATGAGCGGCAGCAAATTGAAATTAGCGGAGATTGAGGCCTGGTGGATAGCGAGAAGAGAGGATATGCTGAAGGGCAAGTTCCCATCTCCGGAGTTCTGACAGGTTGGTGTTAGTGGGAAGTATCCAGATAACCCGGACGGTGTAACACTGTGCCAAGATGTGCTGGCCGTGCACCAAGGCATGTTTAGGCACAGGGTGATCCTCATTACCATCAAACACTGTCTGCCTGTGTCCATTCATGCGAATGGACAGTTTGTTGCTCGTCATTCCCACATAGAAGGCTTCACAGTGTAGGCAGGTCAGTTGGTAAATCACGTGGGTGCTTTCACACATGGCTCTGCCTTTGATCGTGTACACCTTCCAGGTTACAGGACTGGAGTAGGTGGTGGTGGGAGGGTGCATGGGACAGGTTTTACACCGGGGGCGGTTACAAGGGGAGGAGCCAGAGGGTAGGGAAGGTGGTTTGGGGATTTGATAGGGATGAACGAAGAGGTTACGAAGGTTAGGTGGACGGCGGAAAGACACTCTAGGTGGAGTGGGGAGGATTTCATGAAGGATGGATCTCATTTCAGGGCAGGATTTGAGGAAGTCGTATCCCTGCTGGAGAGCCACATTCAGAATCTGATCCAGTCCCAGAAAGTATCCTGTCACAAGTGGGGCACTTTTGAGGTTCTACTGTGGAAGGTTCCGGGTTTGAGGAGATGAGGAAGTGGCTCTGGTTATTTGCTTCTGTAACAGGTCAGGAGGGTAGTTACGGGATGCGAAAGCTGTTTTCAGGTTGTTGGTGTAATGGGTCAAGGATTCCGGACTGGAGCAGATTCGTTTGCCACGAAGACCTAGGCTGTAGGGAAGGGACTGTTTGATGTGGAATGGGTGGCAGCTGTCATAATGGAGGTACTGTTGCTTGTTGGTGGGTTTGATGTGGACGGACGTGTGAAGCTGGCCATTGGACAGGTGGAGGTCAACGTCAAGGAAAGTGGCATGGGATTTAGAGTAGGACCAGGTGAATCTGATGGAACCAAAGGAGTTTAGGTTGGAGAGGAAATTCTGGAGTTCTTCTTCACTGTGAGTCCAGATCATGAAAATGTCATCAATAAATCTGTACCAAACTTTGGGTTGGCAGGCCTGGGTAACCAAGAAGGCTTCCTCTAAGCGACCCATGAATAGGTTGGCGTATGAGGGGGCCATCCTGGTACCCATGGCTGTTCCCTTTAATTGTTGGTATGTCTGGCCTTCGAAAGTGAAGAAGTTGTGGGTCAGGATGAAGCTGGCTAAGGTAATGAGGAAAGAGGTTTTAGGTAGGGTGGCAGGTGATCGGCGTGAAAGGAAGTGCTCCATCGCAGCGAGGCCCTGGACATGCGGAATATTTGTGTATAAGGAAGTGGCATCAATGGTTACAAGGATGGTTTCCGGGGTTAACAGACGGGGTAGGGATTCCAGGCGTTCGAGAAAGTGGTTGGTGTCTTTGATGAAGGATGGGAGACTGCATGTAATGGGTTGAAGGTGTTGATCTACGTAGGCAGAGATGCGTTCTGAGGGGGCTTGGTAACCAGCTACAATGGGACGGGGGTGCGGGGTGTTGGTGGGGTCAGGAGGTTGATGGAGTCAGGTGAAAGGTTTTGTAGGGGGCCTAAGGTTCTGAGGATTCATTGAAGCTCTGCCTGGACATCAGGAATGGGATTATTTGGGGAAACTTTGTATGTGGTGTTGTCTGAAAGCTGACGCAGTCCCTCAGCCACATACTCCCGACGATCAAGTACCACAGTCGTGGAACCCTTGTCCGCCGGAAGAATGACGATGGATTGGTCAGCCTTCAGATCACGGATAGCCTGGGCTTCAGCAGTGGTGATGTTGGGAGTAGGATTAAGGTTTTTTAAGAAGGATTGAGAGGCAAGGCTGGAAGTTAGAAATTCCTGGAAGGTTAGGAGAGGGTGATTTTGAGGAAGAGGAGGTGGGTCCCGCTGTGACGGAGGACGTAACTGTTCCAGGCAGGGTTCAATTTGGATAGTGTCTTAGGGAGTTGGATCATTAGGAGTAGGATTAGGATCATTTTTCTTCGTGGCAAAGTGATATTTCCAGCAGAGAGTACGGGTGTAGAACAGTAAATCTTTGATGAGGGCTGTTTGGTTAAATCTGGGAGTGGGGCAGAAGGTGAGGCCTTTGGATAGGACAGAGGTTTCGGATTGGGAGAGAGGTTTGGAGGAAAGGTTAACTACTGAATTGGGGTGTTGTGGTTCCAGATTGTGTTGATTGGAATTTTGAGGTTTTGGAGGGAGTGGAGCTGGAAGTGGGAGATTGAGGAGATGGGAGAGACTGGGTTAGTGTGCAATGAGAGGAGGTTGAGGTTTGCTGGAAAGGTTGTGAAGGGTGAGTGAGTTACCTTTCCGGAGGTGGGAAACCAGGAGATTGGATAGTTTTTTAAGGTGGAGGGTGGCATGCTGTTCTAATTTGTGGTTGGCCTGTAGGAGGATGCTCTGAACAGCCGGTGTGGATGTGGGAGAGGAAAGATTGAGGACTTTTAATAAGGATAGGAGTTGACGGGTGTGTTGATTGGCTGAGTGGATGTGTAAGTGAAGGATTAGGTGGGTGAGGGCAATGGATTGTTCAGTTTGGAACTGGTATAGGGACTGATGGAAAGAAGGGTTGCAGCCAGAGATGGGAACTTTAAGTGTGAGGCCTTTGGGGGTGATGCCAAATGTCAGACAAGCCTGAGAAAATAAAATATGGGAGTGTAATCTGGCTAGGGCAAAGGCATGTTTGCGGAGGGAATGTAAATAAAACTTAATGGGGTCGTTGTGGAGGTGTTGTGAGGGTGACATGGTACTAGAAGGTGGAAAGTGTAACATGAGGCTGAAATGAAAGTAAGTATAAAAATATATGGGGAGAGATAAAGGTGAACTAGAAAGCAAATGGAGAGCTGGTGTGTAAAAAGGAGAAAAAGGGTTGGTTAGAGCTGGGCTATGTTGATCCTGTGGTGAACTTGTGTAGGTAGATAACGATGTGCATAAAGGTTAGGTGGTTGTGTTGCTGCCAAAACACGTTAAAGGGTGGAGAAATTCGGGAAAATTTCGAAAAAGCTACGTGAGGATGTATTAAAAGGAGTGGTTTGGTGGTGGCAGATTATGGAAATGAGGCTAACAATTGTCTGATGAAGAAATAATGATGTTAAAACCTGTGGGAAGCAGCTAAAAATGATCGCTGATGTGAGAAAAATGGAAATAGAAATAAAGCAAAAGTTATTAAAACTAGCCGAAAAGGTTGTTTAATAGCGGAAAGGAACTGTTTGTGAACTAGAAACGGTCGATTTTGTAGCAGCGGTAGTGGTGAAAGCGATTTTTTTTTTTTTTTTTTGTTATGGTTTGGAAGTGGGTTACGTATTATTACGTATTATTGAATATATATCGGCGGGATACAATTGTATATTGGATTACGGTAAAAAGGAGAAGGTGAATACAAAGTGAAACTACTGGCAAAAACAGGAGGAGGAAATAAGATGACAGAAAAGACTTAGAAATGTAACAGTGACAATAACAAACGTAATTGTTGGGTTCAAATTAATGATATGAATATAATAGAGGGAAACATTCCACGTGGAAAAAATATATCTAAAAAGAAAGATGATGAGACTTACCAAACAAAAGCGCTGGCAGGCCGATAGACACACAAACAAACACACAAAATTCAAGCTTTCGCAACAAACGGTTGCTTCTTCAGGAAAGAGGGAAGGAGAGGGAAAGACAAAAGGATGTGGGTTTTAAGGGAGAGGGTAAGGAGTCATTCCAATCCCTCTCCTTCCCTCTTTCCTGACAAAGCAACCGTTTGTTGCAAAAGCTTGAATTTTGTGTGTTTGTTTGTGTAATCCACTATACAATTTTATCCCGCCGATATAAACTCAATAATACGTAGTAATACGTAACCCAGTACCAAACCATTAAAAAAAAAAAAAAAAAAAAAAAAAAAAAAAAAAAAAAAAAAAAAAAAAAAAATCGACTTTCAACACTACCGCTGCTACAAAATCCACAGTTTCTAGTTCACAAACAGTTCCTTTCAGCTATTAAACAACCTTTTCGGCTAGTTTTAATAACTTTTGCTTTATTTCTATTTCCATTTTTCTCACATCAGCGATCATTTTTAGCTGCTTCCCACAGGTTTTAACATCATTATTTCTTCATCAGGCAATTGTTAGCCTCATTTCCATAATCTGCCACCACTAAACCACTCCTTTTAATACATCCTCACATCTTTTTTCGAAATTTTCACGAATTTCTCCATCCTTTAACGTGTTTTGGCAGCAACACAACCACCTAACCTTTATGCACATCGTTATCTACCTACACAAGTTCACCACAGGATCAACATAGCCCAGCTCTAACCAACCCTTTTTCGCCTTTTTTCACACCAGATCTCCATTTGCTTTCTAGTTCACCTTTATCTCTCCCCATATATTTTTATATTTACTTTCATTTCAGCCTCATGTTACACTTTCCACCTTCTAGTACCATGTCACCCTCACAACACCTCCACAACGACCCCATTAAGTTTTATTTACATTCCCTCCGCAAACATGCCTTTGCCCTAGCCAGATTACACTCCCATATTTTATTTTCTCAGGCTTGTCTGACATTTGGCATCACCCCCAAAGGCCTCACACTTAAAGTTCCCATCTCTGGCTGCAACCCTTCTTTCCATCAGTCCCTATACCAGTTCCAAACTGAACAATCCATTGCCCTCACCCACCTAATCCTTCACTTACACATCCACTCAGCCAATCAACACACCCGTCAACTCCTATCCTTATTAAAAGTCCTCAATCTTTCCTCTCCCACATCCACACCGGCTGTTCAGAGCATCCTCCTACACGCCAACCGCAAATTAGAACAGCATGCCTCCCTCCACCTTAAAAAACTATCCAATCTCCTGGTTTCCCACCTCCGGAAAGGCAACTCACTCACCCTTCACAACCTTTCCAGCAAACCTCAACCTCCTCTCATTGCACACTAACCCAGTCTCTCCCATCTCCTCAATCTCCCACTTCCAGCTCCACTCCCTCCAAAACCTCAAAATTCCAATCAACACAATCTGGAACCACAACACCCCAATTCAGTAGTTAACCTTTCCTCCAAACCTCTCTCCCAATCCGAAACCTCTCTCCCAATCCGAAACCTCTGTCCTATCCAAAGGCCTCACCTTCTGCCCCACTCCCAGATTTAACCAAACAGCCCTCGACAAAGATTTACAGTCCTACACCCGTGCTCTCTGCTGGAAATATCACTTTGCCACGAAGAAAAATGATCCTAACCCTACGCCTAATGATCCAACTCCCCAAGACACTATCCAAATTGAACCCCGCCTGGAACAGTATACACACACACACACACACACACACACGTGGATGAATATGTGTGTGTGTGTGTGTGTGTGTGTGTGTGTGTGTGTGTGTGTGTGCGCGCGCGCGAGTGTATACCAGTCCTTTTTTCCCCCTAAGGTAAGTCTTTCCACTCCCGGGATTGGAATGACTCCTTACTCTCTCCCTTCAAAACCCACATCCTTTCGTCTTTCCCTCTTTCCTGACAAAGCAACCGTTGGTTGCGAAAGCTTGAATGTTGTGTCGTGTGTGTGTGTGTGTGTGTGTGTGTGTGTGTGTGTGTGTGTGTGTGTTTGTATGGCTATCAACATGCCAACGCTTTCGTTTGGTAAGTTACATCATAGAGAGAGAGAGAGAGAGAGAGAGAGAGAGAAGGAAGGGGGGTGGAGGGCAGCAGCAAGAGGGAGAAAGAGATATACTCCAATTATACACTTCACAGAAAGGTAAACTATAATTACATATAATACAATGAGTAAATGTAAGTAACAATACAACAGGGCACCCCTTAAAGGATATTTACCTGTTGTATATCTTCTTGAGAAGGAGTCATAAACAAATGAGGCTTTTCTCTTATCAGGTCGAGACTTAGTGTTAAGTTGTTATTTGTTTGACGTAAAGCCTCCCGTGCCGTTGATCTTGCAAATCCCATGCTCATCAAACTTTTGTGAAGCTGAGGATCTACAAACTGTTCTCCATCAATACACTTGCCCAATTTTCGTCGCTCTCTGTTGTGTTAAACAAAGGTGTCAATAGTTTTAAAAACAATGGAATGAAAATAAATAACATCTAAATCTTACATTGGTTTATCAAAGAAGAACCAGGGAACTCTGATACACATATCCTCCTGTTAAAAACATGAAACATAATATGCTATTAAAGCTGGCTGTTTGCTTCTTATGATGATGAGAAAATGAGACGGCAAAAATGCAACAAAAATTATACAGAGTGACAATCATGGAACTATATGAAAAAAAAAGTAGTTACAAACTACAGCATGCACACACTTTATTCATGTAAACATCACTAGAGATATTCAGATTTAGGTTATGACATGTTTGATATGCTTGCCATCATTGGCGATGATGTGGTGCAGACAAATAGTGAAATTCTGCATGACCCACTGAAGGGTCGGAAAATTGATGCTGTCAATGACCTCCAGAATGGCTGTTTTTATCTCAGCAATGGTTCTGAGGTTATTGCTGTACATCTTGTATTTAATGTAGCCCCACAAAATAGAGTCACAAGAGTTCAGATTTGGAGAATGCGGTGGCCAACTGAGGCCCATGTCAGTGGCCTCTGGGTACCAGAGCCAGAATGCGGTCCCCAAAGTGCTCCACCAGGACATCAAACACTCTCCTGCTTCAATACAATCGAGATCCATTTTGCATGAACCATAACTTGTCAAAATTAGGGTCACTCTGGATGATGTGGATGAAATCATCTTTCAAAACCTTCACATACCATTTGGTAGTCACCATGCCGCCAAGGAATATCGCACTAGTTATTCTGTGACTGGAACTGCACACCACACAGTCGCCCACTGAGGGTGAAGAGACTTCTCGGTCATGAAATGCAGATTTTCAGTCACCCCAAATGCACCAATTTTGCTTATTGATGAACCCATCCAAATGAAAGTGGGCTTTGTTGCTAATCCAAACCATACACAATTCCCACCATGTCCCGAAGCCAACCATGCAGTCTGAACATCCTAACAGAAACTGTTCAGAAGTTATGACAATTTTATTTCAAATAGTTTAATAATTGTATACTGACCTCAGTTACATACAAAAACTTTAAACTGAATATAAAATACTGCACAGACTTGGAGTTATCAGTTATTTTAATATTTATGGTGAGAGCAGTGATTACATATCTATTATCATAATCAAGCATTAACTTAACAAACATGTTCTCAAATTTCATGGTTTTGTGCAGACTGAGATTTAAGTTCAAACATTTGCCTTTCAACGCCACTTTTCTACAAGGTGACCCATCTGAATATGCTGCATGATTCAGTTAAAAAACCTTATATCACCTATGATAGCATACACCGACAGACACTCTGAAATATAAGGAAGGAATTTAAAATACCATCAAAATTTATCAGATTAGTTAAAATGTGTATAGACGAAACTTTATGCTGCATAAGGACACCGGTAGGAGAAACTAAAGATTTTAATGTGTACACTGGACTGAGAGAAGGGGATGCCATTTCACCTATCTTATTTAACCTTGTCCTAGAGAAAATCGATAGAGAATTTTCTAAAACCAGTCCACAAGGGATCCAGCTACAGGATGTGAACATTACAAGACTTGCCTATGCAGATGATGTAGCACTCATAAGTAGTTCCAAAAGAGAGTTAATCAGAATGATGCAAAATTACTACAAAATTGCTGAGAAAACAGGATTACATGTTAACGAAGAAAAGACAGAATACCTGCCCATATGTAAGAAAACCAGAAAAGATGTACCTCTGACTGTAGATGGATTCAATTTCAAGACTGTTTACCACTTCAAGTGCCTAGGAAGGCTCTTTAGTAATAACAACAGAACACATATAGAAATAGATGCCCGTTTATCAACAGCAAACAAGACACTTTTTAGTTTCATCAAAATTCTAAGAAAAAGATCACTTAGCAGTAACTTCAAAATCCGCTTGTATCAATCAACCATTACACCTGTGATATTATAAGGATGTGAAACATTACTATTTAGAAAGAAAGATGAAGAAAAACTGTTAATATTCGAAAGAAAAGTACTAAGGAAAATTTTTGAACCTGTATACAACAAAAATAAGGTGGAATGGAGAATGACAAGAAATGAAGAATTAAGAGGGCTGTACAAACACCGTAACATTGTCGAAGTGCTCAAGAGAAGAAGGCTGAATTGGGCAGGCCATATAGCAAGAATGACAGAGAATAGACCACCTAGAATGGCATTCAGCAGAACAATAGATGGAACAAGAGGAAGAGGGAGACCCAGAATCAGATGGCAGGATAACATTCGGGAGGACACAACTAGGATGAACAACAACAGCAACTGGACAAACAGCGCATTGGACAGGCAGAAGTAGAAGAGGCTCATAGAGCAGGTGTACGGTTGATAAGGCCCTTGCCACATGCAAAGTAAAAATATATCACCCAATATCTCTCTCCTAGTTTTCAAAACTCCAGTCCTTGCCATAACAGCATTCCTGAGAGAATGGAGAAACACAGTCACAGCCTAGGTGTCACCATTATAGCCTAGGTGTCACCACAATAAAATCTGAAGATTAGTGTACACTAAAATGAAGCTTCTCCACAGATTCAAACTGTGTTCAGCTCCCAGGGAGGTACATTTCGGTGTACATTACTGCAGAATTGAAGTTTAATTCTGCAAAACCATACATTACCTACAAGAAGGCAACACAAATATCTGATAACATATTAAAACTGGGGAAAAGGCAAATACAAATTCTTCACACTTGATGAAAATTAACATGAAATGCACAACACATAACTGACCTGTTTAACTGTCTCTCGGCAGCTTCTTTCTTTTTTACCTCTTCCTTCTGAGTTCTACGATTACTAAGAAACTCCACTGCAGCAGCAACATTACCACATGTGGCTCGCAACCCAAGGCGAGCCTCATAGTTTGTATAACCTGTCACAAAAAATAAATAAATAAATATGAAATGCCATTAACAAAAGTGACATGAATAACATACACCCAGAAACTGATATCATCACTCCACATAACTACATACAGTTCTAATGCAGAAGAATATTTTGTCATGATTTTTCTCTCTCATGTCTTTCTGAATAGTCTGTGAGTGCAACCAGTGACAATTTCTTTCTATTCAAGTTTCACATCAGCTTTTTAAGCTGATGTAATAAACCAAAAAACAATGTATTCTCAGCTGGGGAAAGTATTTTGTAAGTATGTCCTAGATACAAAGTATTAATATGAAAGGCGAGTGACACAGTACCCTGTGTCTCAGTAAAACAAAAGCAATAATACAATCTTATACAAGATTAAATGGCTGAAGTGATATGGCCAACGTAAAAATGGAGACTGGATAGCTGTCTGGAAACGCCCACAGCTTAGTGTGATCATGTAAGCAGCAACAACTTAAAAAAAGAGAGAGAGAGAGAGAGAGAGAGAGAGAGAGAGAGAGAGAGAGAGAGAGAGAAGGCTAAAACAGCAAAGCAAAACATATGAGTTATGACAGTACCAATAAGAAAAGCATTATAATCTATGAATTTATTCAATATGTCATAAACTGGTTTAATTAATAGGAATAAAATATGGAACAGTTGTAGCTGGAAAATTGAAACTTATTTAAACCTAGATTACTAAATCTTCATAAAATTTTCGATTGTGGCTGGTATCCCTTTGCTGCTCCTGCCAATCTGGAATCATGAGCGACATGAGTACTTTAATAGCAAACATTGTTAACAATGGCTGTATTACTTATTGCCTAATTCCAGCAATTTGTGAAACTGGTGCTCTTGTTGTAAGTATTACGAATGTTTAGTAATGGTGCTTTTTCTCTAATAGTTGGCATGTTTGTTTACTCTCTTTGAAATTATCTTAACATGGCATCTTAGGTGAAATATCAAGCAATCACCATTAGACAAGAATTAGTTTGCATCACACTGCCACTCTTCAGTACTAATCGCGTCTTTATCTACCCAAATTAGCACAATATGGATGGTGCTGAGTTTGATTTTGACACTAATGTATCTACATCTATACTCCGCAAACCACCATGAAGTGCATGGCTGAGGGTTTGTGCCACTGTACCAGTTATTAGCATTTCTTCCTGTTCCAATCACATATGGAGTGTGGGAAGAATGCTCATCTGAATGCCTCTGTGCATGTAGTAATTATTCCAACCTTATCCTCATGACCCATATGTGAGTGATATGTAGGGGGTTGTAGTCTATTCCTAGAGTAAATACTTAAAGCCAGTTCTTGAAACTTTGTTAATAGACTTTCTTGGGATAGTGCTTGACTATCTTCAAGAGTCTGCCAGTTCAATTCCTTCAGTATCTCTGTGACACACACTATGGAACAAGCAAATGTGTGACCATTTGTGCTGCCCTTCTGTGTTTGTATTCAGCATTTCCTGTTACTCCTATTTGAAATAATTTCCACACACTTGAGCAATATTCTAGCATCGGTCACACAAGTGATTTGAAAGCAATCTCTTTCGTATGCTTATTGCACTTCTCCAATATTCTACCAATAAACCAAAGTCTGCCAACTACTTTATCCAAGACTGAAACTGTGTGATCATTCCACTTCATATCCCCGCAAAGTGTTACAACCAGGTATTTGTATAAGTTGACCGATTTCGCCAATGACTTGTTGATATTACAGTCATAGGGATACCATGCTTTTTTGTTTTGTGAATTGCAAAATTTTCCATTTCTCAACATTTACAGCAAGTTGTCAATCTCTGCAACATACTGAAATTTCATCAAAAGCTGACTGAATATTTATGCAGCTTCTTTAAGACAGTACTCCATCATAAATAACTGAGTCATCTTCAGAAAGTCTGAGGTTACTACTAATACCTACAACTACACGCAATGTGTGATTTGCTTGAAGAAGCTGATAAAGACAAGACAATGGTGAATTTAGTGGAGAGGCAGGTTTTCCTGAATAAGGTTGTGTGTACAGATGACAGTGATGTAGACCCCAGACTTTGAAGCAGAAAATGAGGAAAACGAGGAATCTGAAGAAAAATACCAGCTGACCATGGAAGATTGAGCTAGGTCTTGCTAAGATTGTAATAATAGTATCTACAGCAGCATAATCTACTCATTTTGTTTGTACATTACTCTTGGAGTTTTAATAATTACAATAATTTGTAAATAGTGCATAACATAAATTATGTCTTTTTTCCAGTAACATTTTGATCAGTAAAATAGTCAGTACAGGATATAAAACAGGACATTTAATACCTATTTGTGTGTCAAATTCCATTCGGAGATATAGTTATTATAATTTACTAGTGAGTAAGCTATAAATTATGGCTTCTTTTGAATAAAATTGTAGCACTACAATTTATGATGGTTTAGTAGCAATACAACACTTTCCCCTCTTCAACTATGTTGGTGGAAATAATATACACAGCAATAATTATAACAATATGGAAGGATAGACTACTGCTCACCACATAGAGGCAGCACTGAGTCACAGACAGGCACAATGAAAATGGAAACTAAAAATGCTTCAGCTTTAGGACAAAGTCCTTCCTCATAATTCATAAGTAGGAGAAAAAAAACAAAACACACACACACACACACACACACACACACACACACACACACACACACACACACACACACAGACAGACAGACACAACTCGCACACATGGCTACCGTTCCTGGGCACAAAGACCCAACTCTGACTGTGTCTAATGTCAGCGCAATCTGCTGGGGTGGGGGATTGGGATAAGGAGGCAGCATGCAGCAAGGAGGGGGAGCCCACTAGCATTAAACGTGTATCAGGCCCTGATCCGGCCAGTAATGGAGTATGCGTGCCCTGTCTGGGGATACGCGGCGAAGCAGCACCTGGACAAACTCCAGAGGCTGCAGAACCGCGCCCTCAGAAGGGCACTGCGCTTACCTCTTGGATTCCCTACAGACGACTTGCACGCCGCAGCCGAAATCCCACTCCTGAGAGAGCGTTTCCAGGATCTGGCAAGGGCCTTCTATGAGGGTTCTTCCAGATCCAGAAACGCACTCATCCACTCCCTAGGTCGGTATGACACGTCCCGCGATAAGCACAAGCGCCCTATGACGATCTTCGACGACTAAGTCGAAGAGAAAATCCCTACACCAAATCCATCATCCTGTTCCTCCCCATATAACAACAAACTTCTCGCCCACCTCAGGCAAGTACCAGACACACTCACAACAATCATCACAAATCACAGACACCAAAAACTACAGAAAAATCACACACACACTTTCACAGGGGAGTAAAAGCCTAAAGGCTACAGACTCCCCCTCACACTTCCCCAAAGAGGGGAAAGCAAAAGATGAGAGAGAGAGAAGGAGGGGGAGCGACAGCATGGGTGGGGAAGATGGCAGTACTGCCTCTGAGAGCATGCAATGAGGTATTGGGAACATGCCAGTGCTGCTAGGTTCAGTATTGGGTGGCTGTTCAGTGGGAGTGAGGGGAGGCGGGAAAGGAAGAGAAGTACAATAGAAGAAAGGACTTGAAGGTGCACTGGCAGGCTAAAAGGAATGTTTGTGCTGAAGTGCAAGCAGGGAAGAGGATAGACATGTGGAGGACAGGGATTAGTGAAGGTTGAGGCCAGGGGGGATACAGGAAATGAAGGATATATTGTAGGGAGAGTTACCACCCACGCAGGTCAGAAAATCTGGTGTTTGTGCGAAGAATCCATATGGCACTGGCTCTCAAGTAATCATTAAAGTGAAGCACATCTTGCTGTTTGGCATGTTCAGAAGCTGGGTGGTCCAGCTGTCTCTTGGCCACAGTTTAGTGGTGGCCACTCATTTACACAGGCAGTTTGTTAGTTGTCATGCCCACACATAATCCAGTAAAGTGGTTGCAGCTGAGTTTGAAGGTGACGTGCTTGCTTTCACAACTGGCCCTGCCTTTGATGTGGTAGGAGATGCCAGTAAGGGGTAGGAGTAGGTGGTAACAGGACAGGAGTAGGTGGTAACAGGACAGGAGTAAGTGGTAGCAGGACGACGTGAGGCATAGAGTAGAGGCAGACAAGGATATTGCTCAAGTTGGGTGAATGATGGAATACCATTCTGAGAGGGGTGGGGAGGATATGTCACATTTCAGGGCAGGACGAGATTAGATGAAACCCTGACGGAGAATGTATCCTGATTGGTACTGAGTCATGAGAAGAGTGTTGCTTTGTGGCCAGATGATGGGCACTTGGGAGATAGGAGGTGAATGGTGGGAAAGGAAAGGAAGATTTGTTTCTGGACAAGGTTGGGAGGGTAATTTTGGTCTTAGAAGGCCTCATTGAGACCCTTGGTATATTTGAAGGAGGACTGCTCATCACTGCAGATGTGATGACAATGGGTGGCTAGGCCCTATGAAGAGACTTCTTGGTGTGAAATGGGTGGCAGCTTTCAAAGTGGAGGTATTGTTGGTGGTTAGCAGGTTTGATGTGGATGCAGGTACTGATGTAGCCATCCGTAGGTGGATGTCGACATCGAGATAGGTGGATTGTTGGGCTGACTGGCAGAGTAAGAGGTGAAAAAGTGTTTCCACTGTAGAGATCGGGAGAAGGAGAGGAGGTCTTTAATACACCCATCATACTGGATTAGGGGTGCGGCACAAGGTAAGGTCTTTGTAAAGGACTGATATTTCTGTGGAACTCAGCGTTTTGGAGGACAGGTTAATTACTGTGTTGCAGGTCTGTTTAGGCTCTGGGTTCTGTACAGTGGTGGGAGGGCATTTCTGGGGTGGTTGTAATTGCAGTAGTTCTGCAAGGTAGGTTTTGGCAGTTATGAGGGGATGTGTGAGAGGCTTCATGGCACTTTTGTGGTGGTGGTGGCTGTGGTGGTTAGTGGAATAAATTATTTTTTTTTTTTTTTTTGCATGGTGCATGCTGCTCTAGTTCCTGGAGGAGAAGAGTTTGTATCTCGGAGATGGGGTACAGGAATTTGGAACAGCAGAGCAGAAGAATTTCATGGATGAAGAGAAAGTAGTGTAAAGAGGTTGGGGCATGACTGACATGATTTTGCAGAATTAGACTTGTGAGGACTATAGACAGGAGGAATATTTCTAGTTTACAAATTTCTCTTTTGCAGAAATGCTTTTCTTGCTATTGCCAGTCTACCTTTTATATTCCTTTAATTTGGCCATTTGAAATATTTTGTTTCCCAAATAACAAAACTCATCTCCTACTTTTAGTGTTTCACTTCTTAATCTATTTCACTCAGTGCCACTTCATAGAATTCAACTACATTCCACTTCCCTTGTTTTACTCTTGCCAATATTAGTGAAGATCTCTTTTCAAGGCATTATCCATTCCATTCAGCTGATCTTCAAAGTCCTTTGTTGTCTCTGACAGTATATCAATGTGGTCGGCAAAACTCAAAGCTTTTCTATTTCTTCTCCCTGAATTTTAATCCCCTCTCCAAAGTTCTCCTTGGTTTGCTTCACACCTTGCTCAGTGTGCAGATTAACCAACAAAATGGATACAGTAGAACCCAGTTTCACTCCTTCGTCAACCACTGCTATCCTTTCATATCCTTTAACTCCTACCTGCAGTTTGGTTTCTGTAGATAACCTAAGCTGCCTATATTTTATATCTGGTACTTTCATAATATCGAAGTGTATATTCCAGTCAACATAATCAAAAACTTTTATCCAACTCTACAAATGCTATAAATATGGATTTATCTCATTTCAGTCTTGCTTGCAAGTTAAGTCGTAGGGTCAGTACTGCCTGGGTCTTCCCCAAGGTCAGTTTCTACCATTCTTTCAGAAATAATTTGCCTCAGTATTTTACAACCATGACTCCATAAACTGGTGGTTTGATAATATTCACATTCGTCAGCAAGTATCTCCTTTGATATTGTGATTATTACATTCCTCCTGAAGTCTGAGGGTAATTAGCCTGTCTCATATCGAGCATATCAGATGGAATAGTTTTGTTATATGTTCTGCCAAGGATCTCAATAATTTGGGAGTAAAGTCTTTCAGTATTGTGTCAAATTCTACTCTCAGCAATTGTATCTCCAATCCTATATTAATTCAGTTTCTCTCCTCTTTCCATAATATTCTCTACAAATTTGTATCCTTTATAGGCTTCTTCAGTATATTTCTTCATTTTTCAGCTTTCCCTTCTTTGCTTAGTACTGGTTTGCCATCTATGTTCTTGAAATTCATAGAGCCACTTCCCTTTCCTGTGAATGTTTGTTTAATTTTCCTACAGTTCGTATCCATGTTTCCCACAATGATGTAAGCTTCTACAGCTTAGCTCTTTCACTCTTCTCTTTTAGCCACTGCTGCTTTGACATTTTGCACTTCCTGTGCCTCTAATTTTTTTTAGATGCCTTTGTTATCCTTTCACCTGTTTCACATAATGTGTTTTCACATTTCATCCATTCATCAGTTAAATTCAATAGCTTTTATGTTATCCATAGATTTCAACTCCTCCCCCTCCAGTGGTTCTGCTGCCTTCAGTATAGCATCACTCAAAGTTGTGTCTTCTATTGTGTTCCTTTGCCCTGTTGAAGTACGTTGTTGCCTGATGTCCCCTTTGAAACTCTCAACAACCACTGGTTCTTCCAGTTTATTCAGGTATCACTTCCTCAATTTCTCGTCTTTCTGCAATTTCATCAGCTATTAATCTGTAGTTCAAAACCAACAAATTACGGTTAGAGTCTACACTGAGCACTGGAAATATTCTGCAATTGTGTTTTGAAATCTGTCATAGCATTATACAATCTATTTGGAACCCATGTTCTGCCATTATCCCCCCCCCCTCTAGCTCACTGAATTCCTCATTCTCAACAGAATTAAATTTTCACCTCCATTAACAATTCGAATGATTTCTTTTACCTCATCATACATTCTTTCAATCTCTTCACCATCTACATACTTTTAAAGCATATAAACCTGTAGTACAGTGTGGCTGGGTGCTGACTACCTCAACTATGATAAAGCGTTCACTATGCTGATCATTGAAAAATAGACACATTACAAATAGGGAAAAAACCATTTCTAGCTTTTGGAACTGCTAATCCCTTCCTCTGGAAGGAAAGTTGGACATGTTGCGGAGAACTGAAAGGGAAAGATACTTTTCCATGTGAGTCAGCCTTATTGAAGTAAGTAACCACTCACCTGTAGTTGACTGGCTGATGGAGCATAAAAATACACGTAACAGCTCAGAAATTGCACTATAGATTGAGTGAGCTACCTCTCACCAGTGAAAATGTACAAACAGGCCTCCCTCCCCCTCCCCACGAATACACAAATGTACACCATCATGGCTATGGTGATTAGCAATTACCAAGACAGGAGGTAGTGCTGAAAGAGAATTCAGTTTCATTCCGCCATTTCTTCTTAGATTATCAGTGCTGGGCTCCCAACAAAACAGAACATAACTATAAGATAGTTATTTTCTAGGGTATAGGTTCTAAACCATCATTACAATTTCCAACACACATCCAGGGAACATTCAGCAAATTAAACATAAGGCACACTTCCTTACTAAATTCTTTGAAAGAAATTTATGTAAAAACCATGATTTCATACCCAATTCAAGTAGGGTGCCAAGACTGGCATCATCGATTTTTAAATTTGAGATCTCATTTTCAACTCTCTTCAGAAGGGCAGCTGCTGCTGTTCGTTTATTTTTATGATACAAAACAATTGCCTGAAGCAAATGTAAACGCATGAAGAGAACAGCTTCAGTTCCTGCAAAATTATAGATTCAAAAATAAAATTAATGTTTCTCGCATCCACTAATAGCCAGAAATTTCTATTCCTAAGCATGAGCAATTAAAATAGCAAACTTGTTACATAACACAGCATGAAAATACTGTTACTTTAAAGCAGCTGCTATGTTTCAGGCAGTATGACTATCTTCATTCATGCATGGAACAGAACACAACATGTTCTGCGAAAAAGCTTCACGTCAGAATGTAACTTTTCATACTATTATTATTCCTTTTGATTTTAAACATTTCTTTAATGACCATGCAAATAACCAGTTTTGTTGTAGCATTTGTAACTACAGTTTGGATGTTAAATATTGTTTTGAAAGTCTGAATGTAAATTTTAGAGACATTCAGGTTTTCAAAATAAAAAAAGGAAGTGTGGGAGTGGGATGAGAGGGAGAATAAAAAGGTATAGAAAAACTGCTTACCTGTTGTTCCCTTCAACAACATTAAGCGTTCAAGATTTGGACCGTAACTTTTATGGAAGCTTTGTTCACATTTTTTCAGTCTTTCTTCAGCATCAGGAATTTGAGTGACATTTTGCAAGCATAAATAGCACCAAGCTATGTCGAGATTCAGCAGTGCATAATTATCTACAGACTGTAAAATCTGTGAATGGCAATTGCTGTAAACAACAGAAGGTTGATGAGGTGAAAGCAAAAATGTGAATTTACAATACTCTGGAAAATAAACGAATAAATAAAATCAAAAGACACACAAAGCTCATGGCAGCTCAGTTGATATCACAGTAATACAACTAAATTATGAGAATTACATGATACAAGCTTTGATAGCTGCAACAAAGAGCAACATAAATATGTGACTAAATATCAACATGCAAGAACCCAGGAAATGAAATCTGATATATCAGATACTTGTCATCACAGTGAGCTAGAAATTGTGTAATGATAAATTACTGCACAATTCCTATTCATCAGGTACATATGGGTTATATATAAGGAAGAAATATTTTGAACTGTTCCATATTAATCCATGGGATTGACTTTCTTGGTACTTTCAGCAACTAGCAACTTCCACCAAACAAGGAAAATGTAACGCTATGTATTAATTTCAAAATGCTTCCTGTTGTACTCAGTATGAGGATATTTTGGGTGGTCATAATATATGTATACTCATTGTTTCCATTTTTAGGGAAGCCTTATAGGATCACTTTGTTCCCCAGTTGTCTTGTGGTCCCTTGGCATTTGCCCGATAAGAACACTTTTCCTCAGTAGATCGTTCATGTGCCAAGTTCAAAATTATGTCACATACTAAAGTTTATGGTCTTTTGCCAGTGTAAAAATTGTAAGCTTCTAAAACAATGGGCAGTCGAAAGATAGTACTGCCATTTATGTCACATATTTTCATACTTGAAAACTCACTCATCAAAATAGGTGGGATATTTCTCATTGACCTACAATGATGAAATTTGGCAAGAAGCAAGGTTTCGCACTATAACCAAAGGAAAAAATCCAAAAATTCTTAATTCGTAGTTACATCAAATACAAAGATATTGGTTGCTTTTTAAACAACCTGTCTGTCCATCTGTCAAAAACCCTTTTTCTCAGCAACTGATAGATGTATCAAGTTTAAATTTATGTTACATATTGAGGTCTATGGTCCCTTGGTGGTGTAACCATTTTAAGCTTCGAAGTCAATGCAATCAAAAGATGTGACCATTTATTTCACATATTTTCAAACTAAAAAAAAACTCGCACATCAAACCCTATAAGGAGCACTTCCAACTGACCTAGAACCATGGAATTTGACAGGCAGCAAATTTTCACACAAGTAAAGGAAAAAAATATGAAAACTGTTCATTTGTGATTATATAACATGAAAACCTATTATTTGTCTTTTTTTATCTATCTGTCTATTAAGACCCTTTTTATCTGGAACAGGTTGGTGCATCAAGTTCAAATTTATGTCACACACTAAGGTCTATGGTCCCTTGGCAGTGTCAAAATTGTAGGCTTCTAGGTCAATGTAATCAAAAGATATCACCAGAAGTCATATTTTGACACTCAAGAACTCACTCATTAAAACCTTTAAGGTACTCCCCCTGATGTAGAATCATGAAATTTGGCAAGAAGAAAGGTTTCACAGTACAAGTAAAGGGAAGAAAATCTGAAAAGTGGTAATTTATAATTATGTTACACAAAAAATACTTTGCATTTTTTATCTGTCTGTCTCTTTCACAACGTTTTCTCTGGAACGATTTATCATATCAACTTCAAATTTATGTACATACTTAAGCCTACAGTCACTAGGCAGTGTAAAAAACTTAAGCTTCTAAGTCAATGCAATCAAAATATTTGGTCACTGTGTCACATATTTTGATACTTGCAAACTCACTCATCAAAATCTATAGGGTACTCCATGTTGACATAACATCATGAAATTCGGGCAGGGTGCAAGGTTTCACACTACACGTAAAGTAAAAAATTGCAAACTCGTTAAACTGTAAATATACGCATAAAAAATATTTTGCTATTTGAACTTAAAAACAGTGCATTCATCATCCGTCCAAAGCATTACAGACAAACATTGCTGCATGCAGACGTAAAATGAAAGCTGTAGTCATGTTTCAGTAAGGAAGGAACTACTGTTGAGATTTTGATTTGGTCTTGGAACTGCTGGGTCCAATATCTTACCAGTATGAACATCAATAACAGACAAAAATCATTTATAGTCTCAAAAGAATTAGTTACATATTCCACAGATTATATTCACAACAAAATTTGCACTGTGGCACATCACTAGAGAGGAAAAAGAAAAAGAAAAAGAAGAAGAAGAAGAAGAAGAAGAAGAAGAAAGAGAACGATATATATATGTAACTGATTACTATTCAAGACTTATATGGTAGAGGAATTATTAAGGAGAAACGACTTTAACATCCACACATCAAAAAAGTTTTGCATCACCTAGGTTCTGAGAGTTCCGGAACCTGTACAGAAAATTGGAATAGAGATCAACATAAACATTGTTTCCACCCTTTTTATTGCTCACGAAAATCACACATTGCATATTGTACCACCATACAGAGAGACCTTCAGTGGTGGTGATCCAGATTGCTGTACACACAGATACCATTAATACCCAGTAGCACATCCTCTTGCATTGATGCACGCCTGTATTCGTCATGGCATACTATTCACAAGTTCATCAAGGCACTGTTGGTCCAGACAGTACCACTCCTCAAAGACGATTTGGTGTAGATCCCACAGAGTGGTTGGTGGGTCACGTCGTCCATAAACAGCTCTTTTCAATCCATTCCAGGCATGTTCGTTAGGGTCCATGCCTTTAGAGCAAGTTGGCCACTCTAGTTGAGCGATGTCGTTATCCTGAAGGAAGTCATTCACAAGATGTGCACGATGGGGGCACGAATTGTCATCCATGAAGACTAATACCTCGCCAATATGCTGCTGATATGGTTACACTATCATTCAGAGGATAGCATTCATCCATGTATCGTACAGCTGTTACGACACCTTCCATGACCAACAGCGGTGTACATAGGCCCCACATAATGCCACCCCAAAACAGCAGGGAACCTGCACCTTGCTGCAATTGCTGGACAGTGTGTCTACGGCATTCAGCCTGACCGAATTGCCTCCAAACATGTCTCCGACGACTGTGTGGTAGAAGGCATATGCGACATTCATTGGTGAAGAGAATGTGATGCCAATCCTGAGCGGTCCATTCAGCATGTTGTTGGGCCCATCTGTACTGCACTGCAGGGTGTTGTGGTTGCAAATATGGACCTGTCTATGGACGTCGGGAGAAGTTGCGCATCATACAGTTTGAGTCATAACACAACATCCTGTGATGTGTGGCTGCACGAAAAGCATTATTCAACATGGTGGCGTTGCTGTCAGGGTTCCTCCGAGCCATAACCCGTAGGTAGCAGTCATCCACTGCAGTAGTAGCCCTGTCTCCCTGTATATTCTCCATGTCTGAACAACATCACTGGTTCACTCCGAGACGCCTGGACACTTCCCTTGTTGAGAGCCCTTCCTGGCACAAAGTACGAATGTGGTCGCAATAGAACCATGGTATTGACTATCTAGGCATGGTTCAACTACAGACAACATGAGACGTGTACCTCCTTCCTGGCGGAATGACAGGAAATGATCAGCTGTCAGACCCCACCCATTTAATAGGTGTCGCTCAAGCATGATTGTTTTCATCTTTGGGCAGGTTTAGTGAAATCTCTGAACAGTCAAAGGGACTTTGTCTGTGACACAATATCCACAGCCAATGTCTAGCTTCAGGAGTTCTGGGAACTGGCATGATGCAAAACTTGTTTTGATGTGTGTACATTACAAAACACTTCTGCTGTCTGTCAAGAGATTTTATTTCCCTTGACAGATTGTCAAGGAATTTTATGGCTATGTACGAGGGTCACTCCAAAAGAAATGCACACTATTTTTTTAAAAAATCCATCTTTTATTCTACATGTTTGAAAGTTTTACTGTGTGTAGATGCATCCTTTAGGAACAATATTTTCATTTCTCCACATAATTTTCTTCCCTCTCAACTGCCTTACGCCATCTTGGAACCAGCGCCTGTATACCCGCACGGTAAAATTCGGGACCAACCTGTTGGAGCCACTGTTTGGCAGCGTGCACAAGGGAGTCATCATCTTCAAACCTTGTTCCACGAAGAGAGTCTTTCAGTTTCCCAAAGACATGATAGTAACATGGAGCCAGGTCAGGACGGTAAGGCGGGTGTTTCAGTGTTGTCCATCTGAGTTTTGTGATTGCTTCCATGGTTTTTTGACTGACATGTGGCTGTGCATTGTTGTGCAACAGCAAAACATCCTGCTTTTGCCAAAGTGGTCGAACATGACTAAGTCGAGTTTGAAGTTTCTTCAGTGTCGTCACATATGCATCAGAATTTATGGTTGTTCCAATTGGCATGATGCCCACAATCAAGAGTCCTTTGGAATTGAAAAACACCGTAGCCATAACTTTTCCAGCAGAAGGTGTGGTTTGAAATTTTTTTTTTCCTTGGGTGAATTTGCATGATGCCACTCCACTGATTGCCTCTTCATCTCTGGTGAAAAATTATGGAGCCATGTTTCATCACTTGTTAAATTCTTCCAAGAAATTCATCTCCACCATTCTCGTACTGTTCCAAAAGTTTGCTGCACACCGTTTTTCTTGTTTCTCTGTGAGCCACTATCAACATCCTGGGAACCCACCTGGCACAAACCTTTTTTTGACGCCAACACTTTCAGTATTCTGCAAACACTTCCTTTCCCTATCCCAACGTAGCGTAACAATTTGTTCACTGTGATGCTTCTGTCAGCAGTCACCAATTCATTAACTCTCTGCACACTGTCAGGAGTGTGTGCAGTACGAGGCCTGCCGCTGCGAGGACAATCCTCAATATTGCCATGCCCACCGACTAACTGTACTGTGATCGACAGCAGCATCTCCATACACCTTTCTCAACCTCTCGTGGATGTTTCACACTGTCTCATTTTCACAGCACTGTAATTCTATGACAGCACGTTGCTTCTGACGAACGTGAAGTGTAGCAGCCATCTTAAAGACATGCTATGATGGCGCCCACTCACGGGAACATGTTGAACTAAGTTTGAAACCAAGCAGGAAGGATGTATCTAAACACTGTAAGACTTTCACACATGCAGAATGAAAACTGTATTTTTACAAAAATAGTGTGCATTTCTTTTGGAGTGACCCTCGTATTTCATGTTTTCTTGGGCCAAAGTCCATTTCACTAGAGGAACACCTAGAGGAACACCCAGATCATTTACTTCCCTTACTAAGAATGTACTTTTTAATATTTATATTACTCTTCAACTTCAGTGGACTGTTGGAAAAAAAGAAATAAAAAAAAGCATCGGTGAATAAATTTTTAAATACACTAAAAGGTTGTGGTTAACATTCCCAAATGCTCTGCTTAAACAGATGCCTGCACAATGTATGTGGGGACCCATACAAAATTTCAAGTAGAGTATTATCTTGTATGTCATATGTCCTCAAAGTAGGCATTTATTCTTATAACAAAACTAGCTTGCCCTAAATGTTTTACCTGGTGTCCACTACAGGACAGATTTGCGTACTGGCTAATACTGTAGCACATAGCACTGGAGGATACACACCAAAACTCACTTCAGTTGATCCTGTTCTATTGAATCTCCTCCTCCTCCTCGTTTCCGCTCCTCTTACCATCTTGAATAACCCTGCACAATTCCTCATATTGTTCAGACTGTGTCACTTTCTATGAGTGTATCATTTCTTCGTTTAGATTACTTTCTTTTGTCTTAAACTTATTTACTTTTCATTTCACATACACACTATCCACCACATTTTACAGTTTTTCTATTTATTACTTTTCTTTTAATGCATGTAGGAATGGGAAGTGATGGCACTTGTCTAGAGGCATTCAAGAATTTTTCATTGCGCTTCTCGTAAAGCATGCCTTGTGAGGCTCTCCGGAATATAATGATTCCGCTGCACTCCAACTGAAGGAAACAGACCCATACTCTTGTGGAGTAGGCCAGTAGACCGAGTCATAAACAGAGGTGTGAGCCTCTATTCACAGTGAATATAACACTTATTTGATATGCCCACAATGCCAAATATCACAAGATGAACGTTAAGTCATCTTATCTGAGCTGTATTGTTTGTTTGATGTGAGCAGGAAAGAACTGTGTTAAACAGTATTATGAGTGGATACTAATGGCAACAAAGATGAAATCATGAGCTTATTTCGCATGCGTCACAGAAAACTGTAATATCACATTTGTTCCTAACATATTAGTTTTGAAAGCTGAAATACAAGGGGCACATTTTGCTATTTGAAGAATCATGAAATATTTCTAGGCAGTTGGGCATCGGCTAGTAGCTCTTTTTCTTCATAGGTTACAACTGCTGTATGACAATTTTCTGGGAGTGAAATCTTTTCGTATGTACATTATGGATAAAAGCTTTCGATTGTGTGGTCATAACTGTGGTACATATTAAACAGTTTTCTTTGCAATACTCTCATGGAATTACTTCCTTACTTACCTACCTACCTCTGCTGTATCTTCACACACAAAAAGCATAAAATGAGTTCAGACAACTTGATATTTCAGCTTTGGACTTATTTAGGAAAAGTCACTGTTAACAAGAACTTGTGCCACTGATTAAAGATGCTTTAGCATTTTGCATGCAGACCACAAAAAATAATTAAAAATGAAACATCGTATAGGATTCAATAAAACTTCAAGCCATCATCCATTGCAGACATGCAACATTTATATTTTCTTTTTTCTTTCAAGATCTTTACCTACATATATAGTCTACCAGCTACTGTACAATACATGGCATAGGATACACTGTCGCAGTATTATTCTTTTCTGTTTGGATATTGAGCAACTGTTTATATGCCTCTGTACACAACTTCATCTCTTATCTTACTCTCATGATACCTACATGATATGTACAACAGTGACAGTAAAACACTTGCACAGTACTAAATTACAATTTACAACAGGGTTTCAAAAGAACTATGTTCTCTTTCTACCAAGGATTCTAATTTCAGTTTCCTGAGCATTTTGTTACACTTTTGTATGGGCTTACTGACCTGTTAAAATCCTAGGTCACCTCTGAAATTGTTCGTCGCCTCTTGCCAGGCCTGAGCCATTGAGTGGCATTCAAAGGTACTTGCTATTGTATGTTTTCCCTGGCTCACAAGAGAGCACTTGGGTCACAGTAGCAAGTGAGTATTTAACTCCAGCTGCACCTACATGCAGACATCCTCAACTGCCTTTAGCACAGCAGGACTGTTTTTGAGTACACTGACGTGACTGAGGCAGCAGATGACTTGCAGCATCACTCCTTCATGTGGGGGTGAACTATTAGCTGTGGGACTGGATGGAACTTGTCAGACCAAATCACTCCTAAGTGTGGTGTATGCTATGCTACTGTTCACGCACGGTCGCTGCCAAGAAAGGGTTTCGAACAATTACATATTGGACTTGTGACATCATTAATTAAATCTGGTGAGCAACTGTTCCAGAGGAAACCTTGTAACTGTGTTCCGACCTGTAAGTTCTTGTAATGCCCCTGGCCATGCTCTAATTATTCAATTTCTGATGCAAATCCCTATCTCAGTAAAGTATTGTATACACCTGAGGGCTAGCCAAGGAACTAGTTTCCTCTGTTTTGAGTATAATGTGACTGTACTCCAAGCAGGCAGTTTCCAAACATGTGTTCAGCATCAGATAATCCTTTCTTATATCAATTTGTACAGAGCACATGTAAAATTATTATTATCTGTTGGGCTCCCACAATTGTGCAGCATCTGTGGTGAGCTGTGATTGGTATTTTGGTAACTTTGGTTGTTTGAATGATTTGTTGTCTGTATTAAGCTGGCTCCCATTAAAGGCTGGACAAGTTTTTAAGGTGCATGCAGCAGGAGGCCATTCAGGTCTCTTGTATGGAAGCCAGTTCTTATGCCATGTTGTAGATGTCTTTTACAGTCTTTCTGATTGTATCAGAAGTTTGTAATTTTTTTTTCAACGTTCAACTGAAAGAAATTTTTAAATTTTATCTGGTCACTTAAGTTTTATGTAAGATTAAATTTTGAATGTATAAAATTCAGCACAGTCCATTTCCATTAAGGGCACCAGATTTTTCTTAATTCAATTACTTAGGCTGGAAACATTACGAAGGTTTGCTTTAATGCAAAATTTAGCATCATGGCAAATTTTCTTTGCAAACAAAAGAAAAAATGACTATAGGAAATAAACTGTGTAATATGTGTGAAAGATAGGTAGATTTGGCTAACCTGCCCTCACCACATTCGGACCCATGTCTTTGCTATCCCTTGTCCTGGCTCATGTCAATGCCTATTCGATAAGGGCTCCAGACACTAGAACAATACTCTAGACCTTGTCATACTAGTGTACAGTATGTAATTTCCTTTACAGATGCATTGAATTTTCCCAAGAATCATTTAATTCATGTTCCCAACACTGATTTTACATTATCATCCCACTTCATTTCACTTACTCCTAAATACGAGGGGCACTCCATACTGATTTACACTTTGTCTTTTCCCATCATTCATAATGTGCCATTTGGCTAATCATTACAGCTGCAAGGATGCAACACTTTTGGTTGAACTGTAGGTGGTAGGAAAATCACTATAAGTGTAATCCCTGCATATTACAGCCCAATTTTCCAACTGCTCCCATTACATGAGTGGACAACAGAGTGTGATCATCCATGATAGCACAGGATAGAGTGGCTTCTGTGCTAGAACAGAGTAAACACTGGTTATTCACTGGTGATCAATGGTGGTGTGCGAAGAGTGCACATCATAACAGTGCTCATCCCCCATCTATTACTGCCATCTACGACAAAGCTCATCCCCGTACGAGTCAGAAAAACCATAAGTGCTATTGCTGAAATGGGGTTCCAGGCACTGTCTCACCCACTGTATTCCAATTTGGCCTTTATCTGCTGCAGGCCTTCCTCGAACCACTTTTCTGGAGCCTGTTACTCTCACCACAGGTCAGCTGCTCATAGTTCCTGGAAGTCTGTGAAATGGTCTGCAGAGAGGTTTTTTCATAGCCCCGAAAAGGTGATAATCAGAAGGGACAAGTCAGGAGAATACGGTGGGTGTGGCAGTATATGCAACACAATTTCAGTGATGGCAACCATGGTTTTCCGACTCTTGTGGCGGATGAGCACTGTTGTCTTGCAAGAGCATTTTTCGTGACAGTGCACACACTCCACACACTGCCACCAACATTCTGAATATTTGCAGTGTTTGCAGTGTTCACACTGTTCTTTCCATAGAAACCATGTCATCCTGCATTATTCTTGATGACCACACTCCATTTTGTCTGCTCTTGTGATGATACCAGCTGGGAAATTTGGCATTATTGGACAGAGATCACACTTTTAGTGACTATTACTGCCATCTACAGTTAGACCAAAGTGCTACATACTTGCAGCTGTAATGAGAAGTCACATGGTGCAACATGAATGATGGGAAAAAATTAAGTAAATCAATATGGAATATCCCTCGTACTTAGATGTGACGAGATCTGCTCAAGACATTCACCACCAATCCCTCAATCAGATACTACCAGATTCTCTCCCTTTGTTGCAGGCATTATTTTGCATTTACTCACATGAAGAGGGCTCCCATTCACACCACAAAGTGGAAATTTTGTTGTAGTCTTTCAGCAGTTCTTTTTACAATAATCGAATGACAATATTTTCCAGTACACAAATATATCATCAGCAAAGAATCAAAGTGCTACTGATTCTGTCTGATAAATCATTTATACGTACTGAAAACATTAGAGGTATATTATGCTTCCTCAGGGCACATCTGATGTCACTTTCTTGTCTGTGGAATATTTTCTATCTACTAACACACTAGGCCGTTTTAACCAAATATTTACTGAACCAATTAAATACTGGCTAAGGTATTCTATAATACAACTATATCTTGGTTAGTAGCTGACAATGTGGTACAATGTCTCATGCCTTTTAGAAATCTACAAAGATGGAATCTACTTGTCAACCTGCATCTATTGTTTACAAGATGATGTGTACAAATAATGCATGCTAGTTTTCACCAGAGTGGTTTTGGTTGAATTTGTGCTGATATTCTGAGAGAAGCTTATTTTCCTCCAACACCCTCTTTGATTAAAATTTTCTCTTGCCAGCAGTTGGATATTGGAGTGTAATTCTGTACATCTGATCTTTTACCATTTTTTGAAGAGTGGTGACCTCTACTCTGTTCCCGTCACATGAGACAAAAAGTTGTGCAGGATATTCTCAATAAATATGAGTTATGAAATGAGTTAATTCTGTATCATATTCAATGTAAAATCTAACTGGAATTCCATCAGGGCTAGAGGACTTATTTGCTTTAAGTAGTCTTAATTCGCTTTCAACACCCAGGGTGCTAATATCGATATCTCATTTATGAGTCAGTGCAGTGGATGAAAAGTGGTACAGTAGTATCCTCTTGCGCAAATACATTTTTAAATCAGAATTTAAAATTCCTGCTATTTCTCTGTTGTCTTCAGTTTCAACATCAGATGGATCCATGAGAGATGGAATGGAAAGTTTGGATCTCTACATTACTTTACATATGACCAATACTTTCTTAAGACTTTATGATAGATCTTTCATCAGGATCTGACTGAAAAATCATTGTACAAATCCCATTTGGCCCTTCTTGTAGACGCTTGAGTTGATATTAACTTTTTCTCTCAGTTTTCCAGCACTCTTTTGTAGTGAGAGAGTAGTAGTCTCTGTATCCGCAACATTCTCAAAAGTTACTATTAAATCAAGATGTCCTCTCATATTGCATTTGGCTTTGATTACACCTTGCCTGTGGAACTAGGATGGGCATTCCCGAACTCCATAAACAAGATCCTTGATTTTTCACCCAGCTCACCATAGCTTTGCTCTATGCTTAAGACTTAAAGTTCCACTTTGGACTGTGGGAGCAAGCATGAAGGTGAGTGTATGCTCTGTATTCTCATATTTGAATTAACTGTTGAAATTTTGAAAGACACCATCTGACTGGGAGCTTCTATGTCGAGTTCAGCTGTGTGCAGTGTCATTTGGTAATTTCATCTTGTGGCAATAGGGTGATGTAACTTATGCTGAGATAATTGCATTCCTCTGTCATAGTATTGTGTGCTATTTGGTTATTTCCTGAAATTACCTTTACAGCATGCAGAGGCACTGGCAGTTGCAAAAGTTACATTATAATGGCGCCATTTACTGTGCACAAGCTGACTGACAGTTTGGCGTGCCATGTATGAGTACTGCTGGGTAACTGTATGAAAAGCTCATCTGTCTTTTCTGGAGGTTGTTCTATATTATTAAGACTGTTGTCACTTGCTTAAATATAATTCAAGCCTTGCATTTAACTGTGTTGCTCTTTGTTTTCCCTTGGTTGTTCAAGGCTGTGTTCGTGAAGAAAAGTGACTAACTGGTTTTGGACTCCCTTGATTTATTACCAGCCACTCTTATTTATGATTGTAAAAGATTTGTATTTAACTGTAACAGTAAATGTTTCATCAAGCCTAATCATTCAGAAAGTAAATTGTACCCGACATTTCCTGATTTGTCTAACCAATAGTTTGTTCCAACCATTGCGATCACTGTTGCTTAAAGCTTCAGTCTTATGTCGCTCAAATTATTGTGTTTTTGGCAATGGCTGGTCAGAGCCGTTTTACCCAAGAAGTTTAATTTACTTAGCTACTCGACACTAACAGTGGCTTGCTTAATGCTATCTTATACTTCCCTTTTAAATATTTAATCTTACTTTAATCTTTTTACTTCAGTCACAGCCATCCTTGCTTATTGAAAAATTTGCATATTTATAAGCTGATACCACCAATTGGCCACAGCCATTCTCTCAGAAAAATTATGCCTTGTATTCTGTTGAAATTACTGGTCTGTTTCTGTGTCCCAGCCTTTTTCTGAAGAAATTTCTGTTACTAACAGATCCGACTGTTGCTCTCATAAAGGTGAGTAAGATTTTTGTGTTTTGAAACTAATTAGATTTTCTCAACAGAATCTGAGTTGACTGTGGCCATCTTGGCTACTAATGACTACTTTAATTTATCTTGTTCCATTTACTGCTGGTCAGCCATGGCTGTTTGGGAAAACTAACAGTTTGGAATGTCTGTTTAAAGATATAATTGAGACTGCTCTCTGGAATTAATTAACTTAAATCTTTAAGGAAAGAGTAATTGCTCTGAATTTGCTTGAGGTGAATTCAATGTAAGAACAAATTTAATTGAAACTGTATTTTCTAATACAAGAGCTTTAATTCCAGCTGTTTTCTAATATTAATAGTGTTTATTTTGCGTTCTCTTTTAGGATGGAAACGCTTTACTTACGTATAAATCTTCTGGTACTGCTCTATTATCAGTATATGTACTGTTAGCTTTGTGTTAAAACAAATTTTGACAAGGAAGAGCTCAGTGGCTTACCACTCAGGGATCACAGTGTCCAATCAAATCAGCTCCAAGGTGAAGTATCCCTCTCCTGGGTGTATTTCACAATACTGAGGTTAGTGGAAACATATGATTATCAATTTAAGCCCACCAAACATGGTTACTCTTGCCAACTTCACATTTGGATTCATTTTGGATCTCACTAGACCCAATGCTTATGCTTATCGCTATGAACACTCCTCCTCCTCCTCCTCCTCCTCCTCCTCCTCCTCCTCCTCCCCCCGGAGAGTCCAATCTAACTTTCCAATACACGTTCCAAGTTTTGTCTAATATTGCTCTATTCTTTATGTCCGGTTTCAACTAACTCTCATTCCTAATGAGAGTTTCTCAGTCTCTGAATTTGCTATACAGACTGTTGAAATAATGTGTTTTTTTTTTCTCCTGGGGGCCTTCAAGATTTGTCAAATAAATAAAAAGTGCATTCCACACACACTCTTCCAGCTGAGTGGTTGACCTATGCAGGGTGACTTTACAAGTCTCCAATTAGTAGTGAAGGTTAAGGAATCTACAGCTGATATCATACACACAATGAAGCTTCAGGTTTATACTTTCTACTCAGCCCCTGACCAGACGACCCCAATTAGTCCTGAGAATGATGCCAGCACATTGGCACCAGTGCAGAGACCTCACGAGTGAGTCTAACTGTCTTCACTACTTCCGCCAGTCTCGAGAAATAACTAAGAATGGTCTCAGACCCAGCTTCTATCATCACATTCTCATCCTAATGTGAACTGAATGTATCTGGACACTTAAAACAAGTATTCTGCCATGAAGGTAGTTGACGTTGGAGGTTGTGTGTGACAATAGCAACACACAGAAAGAGCTACAAATTTAAAATTGGGACTTATTTTCAAAAATACGCATACAGGAGTAAAAAACAACACACCATTTCAAACCAAGAGCTATCATAAACACATGTCTTGTTTCATTTGTGTAAGTAGCCCTTGGAAGCATTTATTAAAATTAATTCCATCATTTTCAATTATTACTATTGACATGTAGCCCCAAGGTGTCTAGAAGTACGAGGGTGGTTTTAAAGTTCTTGGAATCAGCACGAGAAGTCAGCGCTAGCGCAATGAGCTGCTCACGTGATATTCATTGGACTGTTGCCTGTAAACACATGCCACGTCATTGCTCTTGGAAGAGAGCTGTGGCAATGACATGGCTCTGTTGTTGTTCCTGCATAGAGATTCAAACAGTGATTAAGTACTTTGTAAAGAAAGGAATGAAAGCAAAGGACATCATGCTGATTTCCAGAATACACTGGGGGACTCTGCTTCTTCATATTCAATTGTTGCCAAGTGGACAAATGAATTTAAATTTGGTCAGGAGAGCTTAGATGATGATGATCCGCAAAGTGGATGGCCAAGATGTGTCACTACTCGAGAAATAATTGCAAAAGTGCACAAAATGGCCATGGAGGATCGCCGTTTGAAAGTGCATGAAATTGCTCACGCTTGCCAGATGTCATCTGAAAGGGTTTATCACATTTTAACTGAAGAATTAGAAATGAAAAAATTATCTGCAAGATGGGTGCTGCGACTTGACACTTGATCAAAAACTTATGAGAATGTACATATCAGAACAACGTTTGGCCCATTTTAGGAGAAACGAACAAGATTTTTTACACCGTTTTGTGACCAGAGATGAAACTTGGGTGCACTACTATACGCAAGAGACAAAACAACAGTAAAGCAGTGGAAACATGCTTATTCTCCGTCATCAAAGAAAGGAAAGACAATTCCTTCAGTGGGGAAGGTCATGGCGTCAGTGTTCGGGGATGCAAAGGGGATTCTGTTTGTAGATTATCTCCCCACTGGGCAAACAATTACTGGAGAATACTATGCTAAACTCCTGGACAAATTGCAAAGAAAGATACGTGGTGCATTCAAGTTCTAAGGCCTCCGATTTTTTTTCTAATTAACTACTCACCCGAAATCGATGAAACTGGTGTTACTTCTCAACGTAATCGCCCTGCAGACGTACACATTTTTCACAATGCTGATGCCATGATTCCATGGCAGCGGCGAAGGCTTGTTTAGGAGTCTGTTTTGACCACTGGAAAATATCTGAGGCAACAGCAGCATGGCTGGTGAATGTGCGGCCACGGAGAGTGTCTTTCATTGTTGGAAAAAGCCAAAAGTCACTAGGAGCCAGGTCAGGTGAGTAGGGAGCATGAGTAATCACTTCAAAGTTGTTATCACGAGGAAACTGATGCGTAACGTTAGCTCGATGTACGGGTGCGTTGTCTTTGTGAAACAGCACACGCGCAGCCTTTCCCGGACGTTTTTGTTGCAGTGCAGGAAGGAATTTGTTCTTCAAAACATTTTCGTAGGATGCACCTGTTACCGTAGTGCCCTTTGGAACGCAATGGGTAAGGATTACGCCCAGAACATGGACACCATCATTTTTTCAGCACTGGCAGTTACCCGAAATTTTTTTGGTGACGGTGAATCTGTGTGCTTCCATTGAGCTGACTGGTGCTTTGTTTCTGGATTGAAAAATGGCATCCACGTCTCATCCATTGTCACAACCGACGAAAAGAAAGTCCCATTCATGCTGTTGTTGCGCGTCAACACTGCTTGGCAACATGCCACACGGGCAGCCATGTGGTCGTCCGCCAGCATTCGTGGCACCCACCTGGATGACACTTTTTCCATTTTCAGGTCGTCATGCTGAATTGTGTGCACAGAAATGCCAACTCTGGAGGCGATCTGTTCAACAGTCATTTGGCGATCCCCCAAAACAATTCTCTCCACTTTCTCGATCATGTCGTCAGACCGGCTTGTGCGAGCCCGAGGTTGTTTCGGTTTGTTGTCACACGATGTTCTGCCTTCATTAAACTGTCGCACCCACGAACGCACTTTCGACACATCCATAACTCCATCACCACATGTCTCCTTCAACTGTCGATGAGTTTCAATTGGTTTCACACCACGCAAATTCAGAAAACGAATGATTGCACGCTGTTCAAGTAAGGAAAACGTCGCGTATTGACAATGAACGCGGCCTCATTTTAAAACAATGCGCATGTTTCTATCTCTTTCCGGAGAAACAAAATCGGAGGCCTTAGAACTTGAATGCACCTCGTAATAGCAGCATCAAGATGAAATCTATTATGACGCTGAAACAGTTACATGAAGTGCACATTTGTGCCACCAGTTTGAGTAGCTATCTACTCCAACGCACCACCTACAACATTCTCTCCAACCCTATCAAGACTAATCCCAGCTCCACCCACAATCACTACCTTATCCTCTTTTATAAAAATTGCTATATAGCTCTCCTAAGTTAACAGTCACCTGCGCAACCCTGCTCTAGGCTTCACAACTCTGGTGACCCGATACTCACTCCCAACACTTCCTGCAACTGCTGGCCAACACCTTTGCCATGCGAACCACCAAACAGCAGAACCTCCTCCTTTTTATCTGAAACTGCAACTGTTTTAGGGTCCTCAACTACTGAGGTCTGCTGCATTTTTCCTACACCTATTGCTAAAAGATGCTCCTAGCCACTAAACTCTTGACAGTTGCTCAAATCTATTGGTGTTCTTACCAACTGCCAGTTCCCATTCCTCAGCCCCCTTCTCCCTCCTCATCCTACCTAGATCATCCTTTGCATTTTGCAACTGCAACTGAAGGGTGCAGATCTTATGCTCCTGCTCCTCTATTAACTTATTTCTGTTAAAAAAACTTGCATTTCTTGGAAAGTATCTTGCTAGAATGCTCATTGGTTTGCCCACTGCACCCCCAAATGAAAATACTTTGAACAAATCTCATACTGCAACCCACTACTAACAAACTTAACAATTACTGAAAAAACTAAATGTCTACGTTACGTAAGTTCAATTACTATAATAGAATGATTTAAAGCACTAACAATAGTGATCTCAAATTTCACTCTCTACTAAGAGAGTAACTACTATTATTAATACTAGTAAACCAAGACAAATACTAACACCACAAAAACTTCACACAATTTCGTATTTAAAACAAAAAATTCACGTCTCCACTGGAACACTTAACAAAACTGAACACAGTGAGCAATAGCTTTTACTGAAATAATTCACCCGAAACAATAAGAAATCCTGACTGGAAACTACCATACTAAATAAATTAAACTGTTATTTCACCAGAAACAGCACGAGACACTGTTGAAAACTACTAATATTAATAACCAAATGACAGTGCACAAACAACTTTGTCAGTACTTTAGAACTGCTACAGCTGCGACTGCACCTGTTAATATTTGGATGAACAATTTAAAACGACCAAATTTAATAACTGAATACAGTGCATAAAAACTTTGTCAGTACTTTAGAACCACTACAGCTGCAAGTGCATGCCGCGAAAATAACCACATTGCTGAGACTTCGATGAACGACGTAAGCACACACACAAATAACACACCACTCAAATCAATAACACAAAAAGAAAGACTGTGATGAATGAAAATCCACTAACAAATTACTTTTACAGCAAATGTTAACACCAATAATCATTAAAATAAGTATCTGAAACTTCATAAAAATGTTGGCAAGCAATTTGAACAGCAGTCCAGCACGACATCACACCAACGATAAATTTCCTAATCCACAAAGTACACACAATACAATACATATAATCTGAAAGGGCATGAATTATCCAACTGACATATCAGATATTGCAAACAATGCAGCAAAATACATGCAGTTTCTCAGCAGCACTCACTGCTGTGCAGAACACAAGGCGATCTGAGTTTCGGGCATCTTTAGTAAGTTATAAGCACATATTTGGTAGTGTGAATCTCAAGCTACAGAAATTTTCAATCATCAATAAAAAGAGTTCTTATTTTTTCTATTTTTTTCTCACTCCAGAATAAACTTATAACAGAAAGCTTGGATTATTTCTGAAGTCCTCTTTTGTAATTATCATAAACTGCGATCACTGTAACTGCACAGTTGACCACACAGTATGATACTGATTTTATAAAGAAGTTTCATGGAAGAATGGTTCTATGTGCACTGAAATCTACAATTTTCTTACAATGACTGCAACCAACAACAGTCATTGGGCTGGTTCAGCAGCCCACCAGCCAGGTGTGCAATACATTCACCACTGCTGTCAGGCCTGGGACGCAAGGCACTCAGCCCTAACAGCCAATAAATGGTTAACTGCCCAACAGCAATACAAGTTGCATCAACGGAGATATTAGAAAATAAGTGAACAACTACATGTTTCACTCACAATCTTTTTGTACATATATAACACAC
Organism: Schistocerca cancellata; assembly: GCF_023864275.1. NCBI lineage: Eukaryota > Metazoa > Arthropoda > Insecta > Orthoptera > Acrididae > Schistocerca > Schistocerca cancellata. The sequence continues at coordinate 1,096,706,531 of NC_064626.1, read as the reverse complement.
ACACACACACACACACACACACACACACACACACACACACACACACACACACTCAGCAAGCACATAAATAAATAGAATTTTAATTCTCTGTGACAGGTGGAACAGCCACCAGAGTGCATTAGTATTGTTCAAGTTTAATGTTGTTAGCAGGTCGGATAGGATACATGAGTGGGCTGAACAGCATCAGACGTTGAGCGATCACTGTGAAGGAGAAGGACATGTCATTTACTCATGTAAGACATCACTATTAGCATCTGACAGATTTTGAAAGGGGCATTATTGTGGACCTCCATTTGTCCGGATGGCCAAATCATGCAATATCCAGATTCATGTTGCATTTGGTTGTGACAGTGGCCCAATGTTGGACTGCATGGAAGCATGATGGCAGATATACTTCTCACCAAGGCTCTTGTCAATCACTTCTGACCACTTCAAGGGAGAATCACCATACTGTGCACAAGACACATCATAATCACTTCACATCTGTGCCTCCCATCTGAAAACTAGTAATGGACTCCTAGCAATATTCTGTGTCATTCTGCACATTGGCCAGGGACTAGCAGCAGCTGGCTTAGGTAATTATGATACTTACCTGAATATAAAACTACTACGGATATACAACAACCCACTTATTTTCTGAAGAGGCTCCTTGAGAGAAGTTTATTTTTAACATATTCTGACTAATCAAAATTACATACTATATTACCGACAAAATATATGTCTAAAATGTGAATATTATGATGTTCTAAACTTTGCCCATTTACTGACTGTCTAAATTTTGTTGATATGAGGAGACATATAGTAAACAAAAAGCAGTGGTTTATTAATTTTTATCTTCACTAACTTTTTTGTGTATTAAGTCTGTGGTTTGTGGTATCACTGTTTTTAATCATCATCATCCTAATAGCACAGTTGTGAAATTTATATCTTTGTTGTCACAAATATTTGCCTGTCTCTTCCAAATATGTTGTGATTTCTGGAGTAGTTACAATAGGACCTGAGAATATAGTTCAAATACATAGTGGATTTCACTACTAAACTGACGTGACAATGTTACACTGTTTCTTGCTTCCAAACATTTTGTTTACCTGCTGCTCACTCATTGGCTGTGTAGAACCAGCAGTTGATGCACCAGCTTTCGTTCCTGTCATACCTTGTGATGAATATTGACAACACTGCTGCAGAAAACATGTAAGTACACCATTGGCCTCTATCTAGACTTTTACAGTCTCCTGCAGAAATGGATTCGGGCAAACTTGTTTAAACATGGTAGATGTTCATAAAAAGCCAAAGTATGTGATACAGATTCCCTTTGTTGGTAGCACGATGAAATATGCCATGCACCCATTATTCCCCTCCCAACTCATCCCAATTCTCAGCCAAGCTAGTGTCACTATTCTCCTCTAATCACTGTTATCCTCTAACCCTTCTGTAGTGCTGTGCTTGAATAACTGAAATATTAGCTGCAGTATGTTCTATGGTGCAGGTCATATGTAACACCAGCTAACACACAAATAAAGGACTGCTATCACGATTTATTTCAATTCTGAAACTTCCACTTGTTCCGTGATCTAGTCATGTATTACTGGTACTACTTCCACAAAGGGTCTTGCCACTGTAATTCATTCTCTCGGTATCAGTTACAGTCAATTTATTATGATTTATTTCATTTTTTAGACATTTAATTCTATTTTTTTTCTTTTTTCATGTGTCACCATCTTGCTCTAAAGCTGATTAAAAACTGGTAACATTTTTACTCTGTATCCTAACACGTGAACAGTAACTGAATTTCTCATTTACAATACCAATTTGGTAAATCATAACAGTATCTCATAATAAAATAAAATACTAACTTGGGTTAAGAATCAAGTAATGTTTGGGGGGACAACATTTTTGCCTTTCTATGTTACCTTTCCTTAAAAGGCAGCATAAATGTTTGCATACAATAGCCATATATGTATGGAACTTTCATTGCACACATGTTAAAATACAACTAGAGTTGGTAAGATGACAGAATTTAATGCTGTGTCCTCCTGTTTCAAAAAACTGTCGAATTTTAATCAGAGCAATACAATGTTGTAGTAGCTGGTTCAGAGTTCCTTGCACATCCCTTGCACTAGACTGTGCAAATTAAATGTCACTTGATTGTTCAAAAAAGGTCAATACTGTATCAAGTACTTCAGTTACTGGGAAATCTGAAGCCTGTTCAAGTGTGTGTATTGTCTGCCCAACCTACCCTTACGAATTCTTCAGAATAAATCTGCATGTGACCCAAATAGCTGAAGCTTAATCTATAAATACAGGATGGTCATACATCAATCTATTAAACAATGTAAAAATGTTGACATAAGCTGCAATAGTTTAATCTCCGAATAAAAGATGGCCCTGCATTTTTCAAATGACAAATTTGGGAAAAAACTAACCTTATAGACTAAAACAGCAAAAACAATCAATTTTTGATAAAATTATTTAATTGGATGGATAAAAAAAGCTACACACCAAGAGGTGGCAAAACACACACACTTTTTCGGGCAGAAGGATTGAAGGGGAAGGAAGAGGGGTGAAGGAAAAGGAATGGAGAGGTCTAGGAAAAGGGTAGATTTCGGAAAAATCACCCAGAACCACAGGTCAGACTCATCCAGTATGGTAAGTCTCCCTTGACCCACGGTTCTGGGTGTCGTTCCCGAAATCTACCCTTTTTCATGGACCTTCCCAGTCCTTTTCCTTCACCCTTCTTCCTTCCCCTTCAACCTTTCTGCCTGAAAAAGGATCCACTGGCTCCAAAAGCTTGTTAATCACAACAGTCTTATGTGTGTGTGTGTTCTGCTGCCATTTAAGAGAATAGATTTTTTATCTACCAATTAAATAACCTTATAGTCTGGTAAATACGGTACTATCCCATGGGTAGGTTGGGTTTGGAGTGGCGTCATTGCCAGAAACACAGACTGAGGTTGATTGGTGTCGTATTGTGTTTAGTGATGAATGCTGATTTCACATTATCCTAGATGACCTTCATGGGGTGACCTGGGGAAACTCTCCAACATTTTGGAGAGGCACAGGATTGTTACTCCTAGTGTCATGACGTGAACAGATACAGGGTATGACCTACGGTCATGGGTGGGTGGTAGTGATTGAGGGACCTCTGACGGCACAACAGTACCTAGATATCCTACGTCCTCATGTGTTACGTCTCGTGAATAAACTTTTGTCGTGCAAATGGTATGATTTCCACTGTATCCATGTATAAGTGAATCCTCCTATTGAGTAAAATTACCCTCAGATGTATGCGAAAATTTAAGAGAAAACCTTAGTTCATTAGGACATTTCCCAATCATACAGTCATCATTGAGAGACACTTGAATCACTCACAATCAATTAGGATAATTACATTTTTGCAACTGTTGGACATGATGAGACGTCTTGCGAAACATTAATAAATACCTTCTCTGAGAACTAAAAAGAAGAGAGTTCGTGAGCCCTCTCATCATGGTACTGTATTAGACCAAATGGCAACAAACAGACTCTATGAGGATGTCCATACTGAAACTGGTTCCTACATCTACACAACTACCCTGCACTTAAGTTCTTGGCAGGGGGTTCACAGAACCACTTTCAGACTATTTCTCAACCGTTCCACTATTTAACAGCATGTGGGGAAAATCTTTCCGTGCAAGCTCTGATTTATTTGATCACAATTGTCATTTCTCCCATGTCAGTGGGAGCAAAAAAAAATATTTTCGCATTCTGATGAGAAAGTTGGTGACTAAAATTATGAAAAAATATCTCGTCACAATGATAAACATCTATGTTTTAATGACTGCCATTGTAACTTGCTTACAACACACCAATAATATTATGAGAAGGATAGATCCATACCCACCATATGGTGGAGATGCTGAGTCAAAGACAGGCACAACAAAAAAACTACTAAACAAGTACGCTTTTGCCAGACAGTGGTCATGTGTTTGAATGTCATTCTTGCATGAATGTGTGTGTGTGTGTGTGTGTGTGTGTGTGTGTGTGTGTGTGTGTGTGTAGAAGATGCCTTTTAGCCAAAAGTTTACTTGTTTAGCAGCCTTATTTTCTATGGCAGACTCCCTCACTTATTTCACAATTATATGAAACAAGTTGCCGTTTATTGAACTTTTTCAATGTTCTTCCTCAATCCTATATGGTAAGGCACAGCAGTACTTCAGAACACCACAGACAAGTGTAATAGATTTGTTGCATCTGCTAAGCATTCTGTCAATAAAATGCAGTCTTTAGTTTGCCTTCTCCAAACACTTATATACGTGATCATTCCAGTAATTGTAATCCATAGGTATTTAGTTGAGTCAACAACCTTTAAATTTGTTTGATTATCACCTGATCTGTGTTAATATATACTGGGATACAGCTGTCCTGCCTCAGAGACACGTTTACGAAGTAAGCAGCGTTCATTCTATAAATATTACTGACTGATTGAGAAACCCAGAAATTCTTGGCTATTTATCTATAACTATGCACAAGATTTCAAATGTGTGGAATTTGTTTTTGATTTCTAAAGCTTCTCTGTATATAGTGTTGGAAACAGGATGATTGGGAACACAAAAGAAGAGCTCATCTGCTTCGCTAACACAGGAGAGCATGTGGAGCTGGCCGTGCGAAAAGCAGCTGACACCAAGGCCCATAACCATAACACACACTGTCTGCCCTTGTGTTTTGTTTATGGTTATGGCACAACGTAAGCTCACTGGGAATTATACACATTTAAAGTGATATGGCAAATTGTTAGGAATACGCAGGGTTTGGAGTACAAAAACACTCTTGCCTGCACCATTTACCATCACAAATTATGCTTCTGTGATGTTATGTTGGAGAGAAGTAACTTCAAGCCTCTGAGCAAAAGGTTCTGAAGAATGAGATAATGTTTGATGCTCTCTCGATCAGAGTTATGTAGCCCCTTGCTTTCGGAAGGAGCTCCAAAGAGCAAGCTAAAGCCTGATGTTCTCAAGCCTGGAAGCATGCGTGAAAATGAGCAAACATGCAAGCAGGTAAACAAACACAGACTGCTGGAAAGAAAATAACTTTTAAGCTATGTACAAAGACAACTGGCATGTTCCAAAGCATCAGCTTAAGTTAATGAAGCAGTATTTATAATATTACCTTATTATTGTGTGAGTTATCACACAAATATTATTCATTTTTACAGCAGTTGCATGACAAAAAATTTAAAATAGGTGCAATATTACCTAAATTCCCTGTCAGCCTCTAGCAGTAACAATAATGCCAATGAATAATTTGACTCTTTCAATGCAGCTCTACCTTTCTCATGTAGAGACATTGCTACAATCAAAGCTTTTTGTTCTGAAGCTGGCAATTTAAGCATGTTGCCTGACTGATCAGCTATCTGAAATTACAGATAAATTAACAATGGGACATTTTAATAGTAGCAATGAAATATTATGAAAAACAATCAAAAGCAGAAGTCATTTCAATAAAAACAAGGAATACTACGCATACAGAGAACCACTCAACTGTAATAGCTAAGATAGTATTTGATGAAACAAAAACTAAGTGTTACTGAAATTACATACAGAAAACAATAACGGGTTACAATATAATGCAAAATAACAGTGGGTAAAGAATATATTATAAGTATGTGCAAGATTATACCGGTGCCAAAGTGAAAAACTGTTACCAGGAGATGAAACAAATTAAACAGAATGATACTTGCAGAATTTTCTTTACCTTTATCGTGTTTTCCAGTAGGTATATTGCTTACACTTTCCCATCAATTTATTCAAGACAGAGGTAAGAATGTTTATTACTAAAGTTAAACTGTTTTATCCCCCTCAATGACATTATTTATATGATTGCATACCCACTGTATCAAACAATACACATTGTTGCGTACCATCATTGACAAGTTGTAACTCTTCAGTCTTTCCCACAATATTTGTACAATATATGGTTCTTGGGTGTACAGCTGGACCATGTTCTGTAAATCTCACATAATTTCTTCAAGAAAACTGCTCGTCGTCATCAGCAGAGCACTGGCTGAATCCCAGAATGATGAAAGTGAGGATGTAATCTGTCCTCTCATACTTCACGAGGTGTATTGTACTAAGGCAAAGCTCTAGTATTTCTGATTAAATTTATCCAAATAAATCTGCAATAACAGAGCACTGGCTTAGTACAAGACACTGCATGATATATGATAAGATAAAGATTATGACCTCAGTTTTGTCTTATCCACACAGAAGATAATCTAATAAACATGGACTAATGTTTCCAATTCAATACAGTTGGGAACCCCACACTTCCTACCATGTGATATACAGCAAAATAAGAATTTCTGCTGATAGTTCCACTGCAACATAGTGGAACATCCATCTAGATATCAATTTTGGTTTGGCTCCCGGCCACAGCGACACTAGGCAGCAGCACCAATGACTGGGTCTATACGTGAAAGTCCACAGCTCGACTCCCAGTAAGGACCTCAGAACATGCTACCATCATCAGTGTCAAAGCATTTTGATTACAGATATGCAACTTTTGTATGAGGCCAACATATGAAGACCATCGCAGTGCAGATAGTAACAGTTGTTTGGCCAGAAATAATCAGCACCCACTACCTCTCAATATCAGGCAGCTGCCCTGAAGAAATATTAAGGGATTTACAGGACGTGATCGAGTGGCAGACTGGACTGTCATGGACTAAAATATCGAGTTTCTTAATGAAATACTTAAATTTTTGACAGAAGAGGAAATCTACTTACCACTATCTTACAGAAAATGAGTAATAGAATAGGACTGACATTGCTACAGCTTAAAACCTATTTTGAATCAGAACTTTTAATAATCAATTGATCAGACAAATCAAACAGGAAAATAAAAGGGAAACCATTCATTCAAACATACATTCAGAAACCGTATTCTGTAAATTTGTCATGAATGGGAACATACAGGGAGTAGGAATGTGTCAAGCTTTAACAGGCATAAACAGCCACAATTTATGACAAGTGCTAAATTAGTTACACTGACAATTATGGAAATTATTTCTATGTTTGCACATAATATCAAGAGAAGACTGATGTTCCTCTTACAACACTCAGTTGCTGTTTTTAACTACTGCTCCATACTAAGTGTGTGTGCGTGCGTTAGTGGGTGTGTGTGCGCGCGCATGTGCACGTGCACGTCATTAATGATTTCAGGAACTGTTATCAGTTATCTGTAGGTAGGAAAAGTTTAATACCTGTTTAATATGAACATAATTGTTAACCAAAATTAGTAGTATTACTTTTTAATTAATAGTATTTATTTTGCTTTTAAAATTATTTCCGACATTTATAGAGTCAGAGATTCCATATTACATCCTGTCTTATAGTTTCACCTGTGTGTACTTATCGATGTACCTGCTGACGTACACCCTCTGTTTAATTTCATTAGTCATTTTTATGTCTAATTCTTTTGTCTAGCATCCGCTGGTTTTTGTTCTGTTCTGTTCCCGCTCTGATTAGGTACGGGCGCATTGTCATGACTTTCTGTATGAATTTATGTTAAAATGTACCTTAATAATATAGTCAAAGTTAACTTTACTATGATTTTCATTTCTAAATTTTAACCCTCCATGTCACTGTTATTAATATTTTATGATTTATGTTTTTCAGATGATCATGGCTGGAAAAGAGGTGCCTGATCATTAAAACTGCAACAAAATGATAATGGCGAGCAAAAAATGTCAAGTTGGCAAGAAGTTTACTACATGCTTGAAAATGCAGAAGATTAGCACTCCATGTGCTCCATACCGACAAGAAATGTCTATCAGCACATATCCAAATTTGACATGTTGCTTCTCGAGACTTTTTTCTATCATTCTGCAATACTGCTACGCATGTTCCTCGGGATCTCTCAACTGTCATGTGAACATAGAACTGATGAGTTCAGGAGGGCATACTCAGTGTCATGCAGGATCATAGTGGCCCCACAGTACTAGCATCTTAGAGGACAGGCACATTACTCGGTCGACCATCTAGTTTTGTACAGCCATGTCAGGTAACCCAAGCAGAAAGGGAAACATTCCATGTGGGAAAAATATATCTAAAAACAAAGATGATGTGACTTACCAAACGAAAGCGCTGGCAGGTCTATAGACACACAAACAAACACAAACATACACACAAAATTCTAGCTTTCGCAACCAACGGTTGCTTCGTCAGGAAAGAGGGAAGGACAGGGAAAGACGAAGGGATGTGGGTTTTAAGGGAGAGGGTAAGGAGTCATTCCAATCCCAGGAGCGGCAAGACTTACCTTAGGGGGAAAAAAAGGACTGGTATACACTCGCACACTCGCGCGCGCGAACACACACACACACACACACACACACACACACACACACACACACACATATATATATATATATATTTTGCCTTTACAAATGTCTGCTTGTGTCTGTGTATATGCGGATGGATATGTGTGTGTGTGCGCGAGTGTATACCTGTCCTTTTTTCCCCCTAAGGTAAGTCTTTCCGCTCCCGGGATTGGAATGACTCCTCCTTACCCTCTCCCTTAAAACCCATATCCTTTTGTCTTCCCTTCTCCTTCCCTCTTTCCTGACGAGGCAACCGTTGGTTGCGAAAGCTAGATTTTTGTGTGTATGTTTGTGTTTGTTTGTGTGTCTATCGACCTGCCAGCGCTTTTGTTTGGTAAGTCTCATCATCTTTCTTTTTAAATATATTTTTCCCACGTGGAATGTTTCCCTCTATTATATATATATCCATCCACACATATACAGACACAAGCAGACATATTCAAAGGCAAATGTCTGCTTGTGTCTGTATATGTGTGGATGGATATGTGTGTGTGTGTGTGTGTGTGTGTGTGTGTGTGTGTATACCCGTCCTTTTTTCCCCCCTAAGGTAAGTCTTTCCGCTCCTGGGATTGGAATGACTCCTTACCCTCTCCCTTAAAACCCACATCCTTTCGTCTTTCCCTCGCCTTCCCTCTTTCCTGACGAAGCAACCGTTGGTTGGGAAAGCTAGAATTTTGTGTGTATGTTTGTGTGTCTATCGACGTGCCAGCGCTTTCGTTTGGTAAGTCACATCATCATTATATATATATATATATATATATATATATATATATATATATATATATACCTAAAAACAAAGACGATGTGACTTACCAAATGAAAGTGCTGGCAGGTCGACAGACACACAAACGAACACAAACATACACACATAATTCAAGCTTTCGCAACAAACTGTTGCCTCGTCAGGAAAGAGGGAAGGAGAGGGAAAGACGAAAGGATGTGGGTTTTAAGGGAGAGGGTAAGGAGTCATTCCATATATATATATGCTTATTAGGAGAATGACAAGTATTCACATGGAAAGTTCAACAGTGTTGAGTGCCACTGGGTACATAACATGATTTCGTCTGGTTCACACAGCCAGCAGACATTACATTTCTGATGCGTTAAAGGTGGTGGCCAATCTCTGCCTTTTAGGTCTCCATGATGTTCTCCTTCAACAGCATAATGCAAGACTGCATGCTACCCATGCAGCCCTGACTTACCTCAGTACAGAGCATGTTCAACCAATGTCCTGGCTATCATCATCTCCACATCCCTAATCCATTAAAAACAACTTATCATGGGTTGCTGAGAGACTGGCACACCACCTCTCGTAAGCCATTATGACTATCAAACTTTGAAAGAGTGGAAGCAGCATGGAATGATGTACCTGTACCTATCACCCTAGCTCAGTTCAACTCTGTACCCAGCCAGATCAGACTCACTGCTGCTGGCAGACATAGCAACTTGATATACTAAATTTCACTTCCCATACAGACTAAGTCACCTAAAAATGTTATGTATTTTTCCTAACATATGCACAATATCTAAAATACCTTTATCTGCTTTCCTGTTATAAATTTAATGCCAGTTGTATAGGAGTGACTAATAACATACTTTTTACTTCTTTTTTAATGTGCAGGGATTTCTAATTTCCTACCTATTGTCTTCCAATGCCTTGTAATAGACTTCTGCACCACAATATAAAACAATCCTGAACCCCAGCCAGACACGTACAACCTATAAGGAAATTACTCTCACTTCCGGAACTGCACTTGTGAATTTCACATTTTATCCCAAATTCATGTTTACTGTTAGCCATAAATATCATTTGGAGGTAAATATATTGTCACATGCGTAATAAGAATGGTAGAAAAAAATTCCCAGATTTTTCCCGGTTAAAAATACACTTTCTCCCGGATGAAAACACACTTTTTCCGTGTTATTAACTGACAGTATATTTTCCCTAGGAACTGCAAAACTTATCAATCCTTTGAATGGTTATGTTTTTATACATGGGAGTAGAATTTCCCGGCCCTTTAGAAAACGAAACTCAGGGAAGAGAACTCCTTTTGGAAAGATTTTTGATATGCAGCAACATGTACGCTGTATATTTTCATTTACCAAAGTATAAACTCAAATTCCACCAAACACCTCATGTTATTTTCTGAACCATTGTAATCAAGATTGCGATGCGCTTTTGTAAGCCAGTCATAGCTCATGTCATGTGAGCCCGCTAGTCGAAGACAGCGGATATTCAGACCACAGGACACGTGATGTAGTCAGCTAATAGCAACATCAATGTTAAGTAGTGCGGACACACAAACAGGAAAAGTTAATGTTTTAAATTAATATAAATAGTGTTGCTACAAGAAAAGCAAAGCTTTCATTTATAATATTGGTCTCTAGGGTTAATAAGCTGCAAGAGAAGCTAAGCTTTCACATATAATGTTGATATTTTTTGCACATGTTACACTTTAGGATATATCGCACAAATGTGCCAGTAAAACTTTTAGCCGAGTCCAGTGACTTGTCCTCCAAGTTTTCCACAAATAAATTAGCTACCGCAGAGGAGAGAGAGCTTCCCGTAGCACTACATCAATTTGCTCATAATAGCAACATGAACGTATGATCTTCTGGGCTCGAAATACTTCTAAATGGCTCATCATCAAACACACTGTGATTTATGAAATTCATTGTACATTCTCGCACATAGTTCAACTTGCGTAAAAGGAAATTTACTTTGAAAGTAACACTTTTCAAACCACCATTTGCAATATTTTCCCGTGACCTGTTAGAAATAGGTTCATTTCAGTAGTAGTCAGATAGTGCCAGATAACAGGTGCCTCCGCGCTTTGGCAGCTGCTAAGATGCAGGAAGCCAGTATGTTTGTACGTGTAAAACACTAAAAGATCTTACATTATGTCATAAAAGAAAAAAAAAAAAAAAGACATCAGAGGATACTCCAAGAACATCGGAATTTCGCGAACCATATTAAAATGGCACATTTAAACTGTATACTTTAAAAGAACATTTGTATGTCCAGATTCCCAATGAAGTAGGCCTTGACCTGATATTAAGCGTTTCAGTGTTGGTTTTGGGATGTAAATTTTCTTGGAGTACCAGTACTGTATTAAATCATTTTTGATTCTTTATTATGGCATAATGCCATACATGCTATAAGATGAAAACGTGCACTTGAAATGCAACGAGCAGTTGAAATTAGCCAATAGTGTGGAACTAAACATTTTGTTTCAAACAATTGACTGCCTCAGCATAAAAGATTAATAAAAATCAAATTTCTTTAGCAAATTGACAAAAATAACTTCATTGTTCTACAAGGCGATTAATGCATGACTGTCAGAGAAGTGGAAATAAAATAAAATTTGAAACTAATAACCTGCATTAGCCTTCCGTAATTATGTGAATGTATTTTAATTCACTTGATAGCTCTCGGCCACAGAAATCCATTTTGTTTTCATTTGACGTGAGAGCAGTAAACGAAGAGGAAACAGCAAAATCACTAAATGTAAACCTGGAGATTACACACTTCCCCACTATCACTATAATTCAGACTGCTCTGTGCATCAGCCTCGGATCTACGATATTTACGAACCAGGGCAATACTAAGATAGTGCCCCCCACCCCACCCCACCTCGACCAACCCGCTCCCTCGAGCATTTGAGATAAGACGTAAAAAATTTTAAAAATCGAATTTTCAAAAATATGTCCATTTTGTAGCGCACAGCTGTCTGAATAGTGAGTCTGATACATAAAACGTGTGTTTGAGGAAATGTAAGACATGTTATTTGGTCTTAGGTGTGCCAGAGTGCAGCGACACCCCATTTCACACAGCATTCTTCTATTGCATGTCACTGTATTTCGCTCCGTGGAACTGAAACGTGTATATTTTGTATTGGATGTCATCAAACTATATTCATGACAGTGGAAATTAAAATGTCCTGAGGCACCTCTCCTGCTCTCAGTCGCCCGGTTTGACATCCTGCCCCTCTTTTTTTTTACAAAAAATAAAATAAAAAACTAGCAATGGATGGGATGATTTGTAATCGGGAGAACAAGAACTCTTCAGAAAATTTGCACTCTTTATTGCCTGTTAGCTAATAACTTACTGTTTTGGGTGACATAAAATTAAATATACGATACATGAAACCACTAAAGACAAGAGACAAGCAATACAGTACACATTTCTTCAAGCTTTAGCTCCTAGCATTGTTTTCTCTCTAATCTTGCTAAAGCTTTACATGGCGTGCTTTCCTTTCTATGAAAGAATCTATTACCTCATCAAATTTCGTCTAATGTTTTGCTACATGAAAAATCAAAATATCGTTGTCTAATAATGTGTAAGCTGTTAATACGAATAGTACCCAAGACTGGTGTGGTTTCTCGATCTGATTACGTCTATTTTGTAACTGTCTGCTAGATAAAACAAAATAGGCCTTTCTAACACTGCAGAAATTGTAACACACACACCAAATAAATGAGACTGTTTTGGCACTAATAGTCATTTTTATAACATGACAGAATATAATTCACAAAGACCAACATAAAACGCCTATTAGGCCTACCACAAGCAAAGAGCTTAATGTTAGAAAATAGTTTCATATTTCATTCACACGCTCCAGTTCCTAGAGCATGAGATCAGAAAGCAGTCGTACGAGATTTTTATACAAATTTGAAATTGTCATATTCTTCCCTAATTTGTGTGATGTCCCCATTTCTTCTTCCTCAACCTAACAATCTTGTCATGACTAATTCTGGAACTATTCCTGCCTTTGCCAAAACTTATTTGCCAGTTGACTTTTACTAACCCTGCCAGAATCACCGGTTTAGTTATCCCTGATTATTATCCAGTTAGGTGGTGTTATGTTCTTACAAACCATTTTCTGCGCTACTTCCAGAATAGAACTTTAGGAACTGCTAGACGGGGACTAGTGTAGCGATCTGGCTAAAATTTTTCTGTCCAAATTTCATTTTCCTGGATACACCGAGAAGATAATACATAATCTTTCTTACCTGTTGTTCCTCCTAGTCGTTTATTTCCACTCTTGTAGTCTGAATCTACGGATTTCCCTAGTAATTATAACAATGCTGATCATTTGCAAACCCAAACGACGACATAATCAGACTGCAACTGGCATTCACTTGTTCGGCTTTACTCTGCTCAGCTTGTGTAGCCTGGTCCCCTTTTGTCCGCAGGAAAGTTTATTTCTAGATGCGACGAGGATTCCCCTGACAGAGACATCAAGTACATTATGCATGCATACAAAAATCAACTTATGATTTTTTTTTTCCTGTGGGACCAAACTTCTGATGTCATCGGTCCCTAGGCTTACACACTACTTAATCTAACTTACGTGAAAGACACACACACACACACACACACACACACACACACACACACACACACACACACACACACACACACACACACACACGCCCGAGAGAGGATTTGAACCTCCGATCGGGAGAGCTGCGCAAACCGTGACAAGTCGCCTTAGACCGCACGGCTACCGCGCCCGGCTTATGATTCATACAGAAATCAACTTACAGAGTGTGTTCAAAAACCAACAGAGATGCGCATCAAAATCATACGAGTAATCGATAGACCAATGTGTGCTGGATGCTAGACGCTTTGTGGAACAAGGTTTTTTCTCCTCAAGAATATGAATTTGGCACCCCCCCCCCCCCCCCCCGCCCCTCATAGATCCTAGATCCGGGCCCATTGCGCATGCGTGAATCTGGCAGCTCAGGTGCGGCAATAAAATCTTGCCCAGTTGCATCTAGCTACTTGCTGCAACTGCTTACACAGTCAACAGCCACATTTATATAGCCAGAAACGGGAGAAGGTACCACTCATATGTCACTCAACTGCGCATGTGCATGAGCCTGCTTGTAACTGTTAAAATGAATCTAGTAAACATTTGTGATGTCACGCCCATCGGAGGCAGTTTGTTGTTATGAAGCATTGCACAGTCTTCCTAAAGCCTTTGACACATTTTGCTGTTGGCAAACGCTTGTATCAGCAATGTGTTTTGTTGTTGTATACGGCACATTTCCTTTGCAATTGATGTTTTATCTTCGTTTTTATTGTTGCAGTATTATTCTGCAGTAGCGGGATACAGTAATACCCTTTGTTAGAATATTGATTCTTACCAGTCAAAATTGCAAAAATTTAACTGAAAACTAAAACAATGAAAAATTCCCGGGTTTTTCCCGGTTTTCTCCCAGATGAAAAAATTCCCGGGTTTTTCCCAGATCTCCCGGTTGTCCCGGATTGTATACACCCCATAGTAGGTGTGTATTAAAGGTGCCTGTCCGCTGGTCTGATATGGTCCTACTCAAGTCAGGATTTATCATTAAGTACGAAGGTCACTCCAAAAGAAATGCACACATTTTTGTAAAAATACAGTTTTCATTCTGCACATGTGAAAGTTTTACAGTGTATAGATACATCCTTCCCACTTGTTTTCAAACTTAGTTCAATCTGTTCCTGTGAGTGGCACCATCACAGAATGTCTTCAAGATGGCTGCTACACTTGACATTCATCAGAAGCAATGTGCTGTCATAGAATTCCTGTGCTGTGAAAACGAGACAGTGTGAAACATCCACAAGAGGTTGGAAAAGGTGTATGGAGATGCTGCTGTCGATTGCAGTACAGTTAGTCGGTGGGCAAGCAGGTTACGTGATGAAAGTGGGCACAGCAATATTGAGGATTGTCCTCGCAGCGGCAGGCTCATACTGCACACACTCCTGACAATGTGCAGAGAGTTAATGAATTGGTGACTGCTGACAGATGCATCACAGTGAACAAATTGTCACGCTACACTGGGATAGGGGAAGGAAGTGCCTGCAGAATACTGAAAGTGTTGGTGTTAAAAAAGGTTTGTGCCAGGTGGGTTCCCAGGATGTTGACAGTGGCTCACAGAGAAACAATAAAAACGGTATGCAGCAAACTTTTGGAACAGTACGAGAAAGGTGGAGATGAATTTCTTCGAAGAATTGTGACAGGTGATGAAACATGGCTCCATCACTTCAGCAGAGACGAAGAGGTAATCAATTGAGTGGCATCATGCAAATTCACCCAAGAAAAAAAAAAATTCCAAACCACACCTTCTGCTGGAAAAGTTATGGCTACGGTGTTTTTCAATTCCAAAGCACTCTTGCTTGTGGACATCATGCCAAGTGGAACCACCATAAATTCTGAGGCATATGTGATGACACTGAAGAAACTTCAAGCTCGACTGAGTCATGTTCAACCACATCGGCAAAAGCAGAATGTTTTGCTGTTTCACAACAATGCACGGCCACATGTCAGTCGAAAAACCATGGGAGCAATCACAAAACTCTGATGGACAACACTGAAGCACCCACCTTACAATCCTGACCTGGCGCCATGTGACTATCATCTCTTTGTAAAACTAAAAGACTCTCTTCGTGGAACAAGGTTTGAAGATGATGACTCCCTTGTGCACACTGCCGAACAGTGGCTCCAACAGGTTGGTCCAGAATTTTATCGTGCGGGTATACAGGCGCTGGTTCCAAGATGGCGTAAGGCAGTTGAGAGGGATGGAAATTACGTGGAGAAATGAAAATATTGTTCCTAAAGAATGTATCTACACACTGTAAAACTTTCAAACATGTAGAATAAAATATGGATTAAAAAAAAATAGTGTGCATTTCTTTTGGAGTGACCCTCGTAGTACTGAGAGTGGGAGGGCTAGGCCAAGTTCCCGGGGATCGAGCAATGCAGGTTCCAACAGAGATAGCGAGTGGCGCGCCTCAGAATAGGCAACTCTCTCAACCCAAATAAGCACCCAAGGTACAGGGTACAAGATTATGGTTGGGTGCGGAACATCGGAAACCAATGTCGGCCCTTCAATGATCATAAATAGCAACGTTTCTTGTCTTGCCAAACCTTACGTCGGAAGAATGTACATAAAAGGATACACCAAAATTATGGTCACTACCCAATCAAACCAACAACTGGAGGCACAATTCGCAATAATCATAGGTTATTTCTCAGACCTATCCATCCACACATATACAGACACAAGCAGACATATACAGAGGCAAAGAGTTTGGGCAGAGATGTCAGTCGAGGCAGAAGTGCAGAGGCAAAGATGTTGTTGAATGACAGGTGAGGTGTGAGTGGCGGCAACTTGAAATTAGCGGAGATTGAGGCCTGAGATCTTGGCACAGTGTTACACCGTCCGGGTTATCTGGATACTTCCCACTAACACCAACCTATCCGAACTCCGGAGATGGGAGCTTGTTCTTCAATATATCCTCTCTTCCCGTTATCCACCAAGAGTGTCTTTCCGCCATCCACCTAACCTTCGTAACCTCTTAGTTCATCCCTATGAAATCCCCAAACCACCTTCCCTACCCTCTGGCTCCTACCCCTGTAACCGCCCCCGGTGTAAAACCTGTCCCATGCACCCTCCCACCACCACCTATTCCAGTCCTGTAACCCGGAAGGTGTACACGATCAAAGGCAGAGCCACGTGTGAAAGCACCCACGTGATTTACCAACTGACCTGCCTACACTGTGAAGCGTTCTATGTGGGAATGACGAGCAACAAACTGTCCATTCGCATGAATGGACACAGGCAGACAGTGTTTGTTGGTAATGAGGATCACCCTGTGGCTAAACATGCCTTGGTGCACGGCCAGCACATCTTGGCACAGTGTTACACCGTCTGGGTTATCTGGATACTTCCCACTAACACCAACCTGTCAGAACTCCGGAGATGGGAACTTGCCCTTCAGCATATCCTCTCTTCTCGCTATCCGCCAGGCCTCAATCCCCGCTAATTTCAATCTGCCGCCGCTCATACCTCACCTGTCTTTCAACATCATCTTTGCCTCTGTACTTCCGTCCCGACTGACATCTCTGCCCAAACTCTTTGCCTTTACAAATGTCTGCTTGTGTCTGTGTATATGCGGATGGATATGTGTGTGTGTGCGCGCGAGTGTATACCTGTCCTTTTTTCCCCCTAAGGTAAGTCTTTCCGCTCCCGGGATTGGAATGACTCCTTACCCTCTCCCTTAAAACCCATATCCTTTTGTCTTTCCCTCTCCTTCCCTCTTTCCTGACGAGGCAACCGTTGGTTGCGAAAGCTAGAATTTTGTGTGTGTATGTTTGTGTGTCTATCGACCTGCCAGTGCTTTTGTTTGGTAAGTCTCATCATATATATATATATATATATATATATATATATATATATATATATATATATATATATATATATATAGAGAGAGAGAGAGAGAGAGAGAGAGAGAGAGAGAGAGAGAGAGAGGGAGGGGGGGGGGCAGAACAATGCACGTGGGAAAAATATATCTAAAAACAAAGATGTGAGACTTACCAAACAAAAGGGCTGGCAGGTCGATAGATACACAAACAAACACACGTATATTAATTAAACTATGTAATCAACCAAGTCACATGCACAGGGTACAACTGCTAGTGGCTGTAAAACATTTGGTAATAACTGTATTGTAATAACAGTATTTTCAACTGTACGCTGATTGAACACTCAACGGCGCTCTGTCGAAAGGCTCTTCTTGTGGCTTGCTGTTAAATTGTGATTCAACATGCATCATGGTGATACAGGTAACTGCGACAAAAATTATTTTAAATTAAACTTTTAACTGATGAGAAGGTATTAAAATGTCTGGTATACATTATGCCACAAGGACCCGTTTACAGTGGATTACAAAATTAACTGTTTTAAGGATAGTGCACAAACTACGGACTACACAAAGGGCCCTGATCTGCCAAGACCTTTCGATGTTCATAATATGATCAGAAAGGCAATTCTTATTCTGCTCCTATGGATCCTCAGGATGCTGGATCAATCAAGAGACAAGAAAGTTTCCTTTCCAAGACATAAACTCAGAACTACTGCTTGTGAATTGTAAATAAATGTAAGCTCAAGTTATAAAGCTCTCCAAACCTGCATACAACTCAATTTTTTTTTCCAGAAGTTAAATGTTTTGGATCCTGAGCTATAATAGTAGCCTACGTCGAAAAATCTGACTTTTTACTGTTTTTTCAGCTCAACTAACTCTTGTGAAGTTCACAATATAGTAACAGCATTTCCAGTAATAAAAATTTACTTTCTAATTTAAATTGATGCATAAAACTTCACTCTTTAATTAGTATCTACTTCCAGAAGCAATTTTTTTAAATAATAAAGCTTTTTAAGGAAGAAGAAGAATTGGTCAAGGATACATGCACACTACTTTTAAGAAAGTTATACACTTATTTACAGGAAAGTGCTCCTTAATGGTGAACACAGCTTGTCTTGAGTACACTGCTCATTTTTGAGGAACTTTAATGAAACAATTTTCTGCTTAAATTTTGTAGCTCTATAATTTACAAGGTGCAACTTTGCACTCCCTAAACTGGCTGTTTGTGTCTTTGTGTCACAATTTT
The DNA here is from genome assembly GCF_023864275.1 of Schistocerca cancellata. Classification (NCBI taxonomy): domain Eukaryota; kingdom Metazoa; phylum Arthropoda; class Insecta; order Orthoptera; family Acrididae; genus Schistocerca; species Schistocerca cancellata. The sequence continues at coordinate 1,096,687,739 of NC_064626.1, read as the reverse complement.
CAAACAACTTTCATGCTCCTCTAAGAGCATATTGCTCTTGTGAGCAAGGAGACGGGAATTTGTGCTTTTCGTTTGGAAACATGTAACTACACTGCGGTAAACTACTCTCATTTGTACGTCAATTGCACTGGATTGTCTTGAAAATACAGCAGTAGCTGAACATGATCGGTGCCTGTCCTGCTTTCCTCATAGTCTGCCCTAACCTTTGTCTTCTATACTCTTCAAGCATGATATCCAGAGGAATAATGCCACTCCTTGCCCTTGACGTGAGTTGATGTTCACTTTCCTCTTCCGATTCTATCACAAAAGGCCATATTTGAAAATAAAAGTACTTTGGAATTGCATACTAAAGCATTTTCAACGAAATATCAATAAAAACATCAAGCGTTACCTTCCCAATATTATTCACCGAAATCTCCAAAAATTTAATTTTGAGCATAGTCAACACAGAGTTGTCTGCAACATCTTCTGAAAAATCTTTGGAATCATGAGACAACAGGCTATTTTATCATCAGTTATACCTCAGGCTCATCATGCTAATCTGTGCACCCAACCCATCTAGCAGTCAATAAAAACATCTAGAGTATCTAGTGAGAAGCCCAGACTCTCAGACAAAAATAAGAACACACACAGGAGTAAAGGGAAACATCAATAAAGCATATCCATAAAATTATGAGAGTCAAATTTTCAGGCAGGCCATCAGCATCCTTATTTTTACAAGCACTAGCATAAAAGTGTTAAAATCCTTGTCTCTTACTGTCACTTGCCCCACTTCTTGTGCTACTGATAAACATGCAACTTCATTCTATCTTACTAGACCATACTCCCAAGCATCTTTGAAATAATGATACACTATGTTATATGTTTTATGGTTTATGCATATCTACATAAACTGAAAAGAACTGAGGTTACCATAATGTCAAAATAAATAAATAAATCAGGGACTGCTTCCATGTTGCTGAAAGAAGGGAATACAACGTGTTGTATCTCATCTGATCCATGAGCGTCCTTCACCAAACCTACATTGAAGAGCCAAAGAAACTGGTAGACCTGCCTAATATCATGTAGGGGCCCCGTGAGCACGCAAAAGTGCCGCAACATGACGTGGCATGGATTCTACTAATGTCTGAAGTAGTGCTGGAGGGAACTGACACCATGAATCCTGCAGGGCTGTCCACAAATCCGTAAGAGTATGAGGGGGTGGAGATCTCTTCTGAACAGCACGCTGCACGGCACCCCAGATATGCTCAATAATGTTTGTGTCTGGGGAGTTTGGTGGCAAGCGGAAGTGTTTAAACTTATAAGAGTGTTCCTGGAGCCACTCTGTAGCAATTCTGTACATGTGTGGTGTTACATTGTCCTGCTGGAATTGCCCATGTCCGTCAGAATGCACAATGGACATGAATGGATGCAGGTGACAGAGAGGTCACTTACATACGTGTCACCTGCCAATGTCATATCTAGATGTATCAGGAGTTCCATATCACTCCAACTGCCGAACCACACCATTACAGAGCCTCCACCAGCTTGAATAGTACCCTGCTGACATGCAGGATCCATTGATTCACGAGGTGGTCTCCACAGCCGTAAACGTCCATCTGCTTGATACAATCTGAAATGAGACTTGTCCGACCAGGCAACATGTTTCCAGTCATCAACAGTCCAATGTCTGTGTTGACTGGCACATGTGAGGCGTAAAACTTTGTGTTGTGTGGTCATCAAGGTAAAACAAGTGGGCCTTCAACTCCGAAAGCCCATATCCATGATGTTTCGTTGAACGGTTTTCACGCTGACCCTTGTTGATGGCCCAGAACTAAAATCTGCAGCAATTTGTGGAAGGGTTGCACTTCTGTCACGCTGAACGATTCTCTTCAGTTGTCGTTGGTCCTGTTCTTGTAGGATCTTTTCCGGCTGCAGTGATGTTGGAGATTTGATGTTTTACAGGATTCCTGATATTCATGCTCCACTCATGAAATGGTATGGGAAAATCCCCATTTTATCACTACCTCACAGATGCTGCGACCCATCGCTCATGCATCGACTATGACACCATGTTCAAACTTGCTTAAATCTTGATAACCTGCCATTGTAACAGCAGTAACCAATCGAACAACAGCGCCAGACACTTGTCTTATACAGTTTTTGCCGACCGCAGTGCCATATTCTGCCTGTTCACATCTCTGTATTTGAATACGCATGCCTATAACAGTTTCTTTGGCACTTCAGTGTATAAATGACTAGCATAACGACAAACCTGCAAGATTCGTTTGTACAATGATCCTTGTACTATTCAGATTCAAGAGCCTATAGTAAATATGAATGACAGCAGAAATTAAACCTGAAGGCAATCGCCAGTGACATTCTTCAGTTGTCATCTGGAGACATCACAAGAGGGCTGTGTAACTGGTGACCATCTAAGTAGTAGTTTCTGTTCTCTTCAGAATTGAAGGACTGACATCAGCACAGCCATTGGGTGCAGAACCACTGTATATAAGTTCCTGAAATGCAATGGTATGAAGAAATGTGAGTAGGTTGTGGCCAGCATGAATTGTGTGGGACGAAGCCAAGCATGTGATACAAATTTAACAAAACGCTGAAGATGCATTTGCATATTAGATGAAGAAGACTTAAATAAACATATATAAGGCAGTAATAAAGCTCGGCAAGTTTGCTGAAGATGAAATTGTATTTTTCATTTCTGTCAAGTACTACTAATAAAGTGCTTGAATAATGTAATATCTGTTGCAAAAGATGGGCATTTACCACAGCTTATGCTGGGAAATTAGTATCTTATCAGTATCTGGAATCATTAATAGGAGGAAAGCGGCAACAACATGAACAATTATTAAAAAAGGAAAAATTCTGGAGAAGACTTGGACAGACAGACTGAAACAAACATCATCTCAGTTTTAAAAACAAACACAGAATAACCATAAGAACTAGAAGATTATTGTTAGATTGTACATTCTTTTTATGCAGCAAAAGAAAACCAAGACATTTTGGCAGTTATGTCAAACTTCAGATACAACAAAGGTGCTATTTTCTGAATATAAACAAAATACGAGTAATGATATGAGCTTTTGGCTTTTGGTTCATTAGGGACAGCCACTGTTTAAGAATGTTGTGTGTGTGTGTGTGTGTGGGGGGGGGGGGGGGGGGGGTTGAGACTGAAGAAAGTAAAGAGGGAGACAAAGTTGTGAGAATGTTGGAATGGAAAACTGGATAATGTTTACACATTCACAAAACTACTCAATTAAAAAAAAAAAATAGTATATGATATAGTTTCAATGTATTATCTAAAATATTAAGTCAAGATGCAGATAAATTGATCTATGCAAACCATGTATTGATGATTTTTTTATGGATAATAAATAAATCTGTTTAAAAGATGTAATATGAAATTATTAGTTATTGCTTTTTGATGAATAACAAATGCAATTGTGCATCTCATAACAACTTCAACACTTCTATGCAACGGTGACATAAAGCAAACCCATCAGGAAAATTCTAATGTATTGATTTAACAAATTTCTTAAGTGTAACAACAAAAATAATCAATTATTGATAGTAAAATGTAAATGGACAGGTAAAAAATCTATTCTCCAAGCAACAGCAGTACACACACACACACACACACACACACACACACACACACACACACACACACACACACAAAAGGATTTAACTTTCACATGCTTTCTGAGCCACTCTCTCCTCCTCCTGGTGGGAGAGTTGCAGGGGAAGGAAGAGGGGTGAAGTGAAAGAACTGGAGAAGCTTAGGGAAAGCGGTACAGTTAAGAAAAGTCACCCAGAACCCTGGGTCAAGGGAGACTTACCGGGTGGGATGAGAAGGAAGGACTGATTGTTGGGGACCGCACCACACGAGATTTGAAAACCTGAGAGCTTAACGGTAGAATACAGGGTAATATGCAAGACAGAGATAAATGCTAAAACACAGTGCATGAGTTAATAAGAGTGAAAAGCTAGGTGCACTTTATGTAACAGAGGTAGGAGGGGGACAGCAAAAAAATAGACAAGTCAGGAAATGAAAGATGTAGAAAACTGAAATGGAGTGAAGACAGGAGTAGTTACTGTGAATAAATACTTAGACAGAAGGAATTAACATAAATTAAGGCTAGGTAGGTGGTGAGAACTAAGAACATGTTGTAGTACCAGTTCCCACCTGAGGAATTCCGAGAAACTGGTGTCTGGGGGAAGAATCCAGATGGTGCATGTGGTGAATCAGGCACTGAGGTGATGACTGTCAGTTGTATAGCATGCTCTGCAACAGGATTTTGTGTGTTTCCTGTTTACACCCTCTGTCCATGCCCATTCAGCCTGACAGTTAAAGGAGTGGTAGTCATGCTGATGTAAAAGGCTGAACAGTGTTTACATAACAGCTGGTATATGACGTGTCGTTTCACAAGTGGCTATCCCTTTGATAGTACATGTCTTGCCTGTTCTCTGGGATAGGTGGTGGTTGGTAGGAGAGTGCATAGGGCAAGTCTCGTACTGGGAATGGTCACAAGGATAGGAGCCATATGGTTTGGAGATGAGTACAGGAGGAAGATAGGGTCTGACAAGGATATTGCGGAAATTGAGAGGGAAACGAAAAGCTATTCTAGGTGTGGTGGGCAAATCTCAGACGGAATGGATCTCATTTCAGGGCGAGATTTTAGCAAGTCATGGCCTTGTTGAAGTAGCTGATTAATACATTCCAGATGAGGATAATAGTGAGTGAGCAGTGGTGTGCTGTAAAGTTGGTTTTTGGAGGGAACAGCAGTACCAGGATTGGATGTGATGACCTGGGAATCTGCTTTTGGACCAGGCTTGTGACGTTGCAAGTTATTATGGGATAACATTTACTGCAGTAAGATAAGTAGATGTGGAGCCCGTAGCTGTGAGGAAGCTGCAGGAAGACACCTTAGCTATGAATCACCGCGCAGCTGACACACTGTGGCTGTGTGAACTGGCTACCGTGTCACCTAGTACAACCGTATATTCATACCCCCTATGAATCTAAATAAATCATAGTAAATATTAACCAGTTGTTTTCAAACTTGGTATACTACTTTTTGTTATTCAATAGAAGACCTCATAAAAATTACAGCTTGTTTTGGAGATTGAGAAAATCACCTAACAACCATAAAACCGACACTTAAGGTGTAAAATTCAGTTAGGAACCATAACTATTTGTCTTTTGTTATCAACTGAAATCATACCAAAGTTCTGAATGTGTCGAATTATTTAATTGGGATTTTTATTTTCAAAAAACTTTAATTACTTCACATTTCGTAGTATGAAATTTATGAAAAATTAATATTTGTTTATTATGTTGTGGTGGGAATAAATGGGAATGAATGTGTGTGTGTATGTGGGACATACCTAAAATCTGATATTACTTTCTGTAAAACATTACGCAATCAGATCATGGGAAAGTTGTATTGTACCCACATTGCTGATGACTTATTTCAAGGTGGGATTGCTTTTGTAAGAAGGCAGCCAGAATATCATTTTGAAGTGCAATCGATTTCTAAATTAATCTTGAAATTATTTTTCTTTTCGGTCTTTTTATTAAACATTATATTAATATTTGCATTTTAGAATGAGGCAAATTATTTTCTGAAGAGCAATTGGCTTAGGCAAGTTTTGCCACGAGAATGATCTAGAAGGATCATTCTGGCTGGTCAGTCAGACTGATCAACCAATCAGAATTAAGAGGGTCCTGCATACTGAAAGCAAATAGGCAGAGAGTGGGGTAGCATCGAAATAGTCACTCGCTAGCCATCGGACGTGAAAGGTCATGTTAGATGTCACAGTGAAAATTATGTGTAAAATAAACAATTGGTGAGTTCGTTGCGTTTAGGACTAGTCGTAACAGGGGAGATTTCAGTTACGAACAATTTGAATAAAGTTTGATGTGTTTGAGTCTATTGATTGAATAGTTGTGAGCGTGTGAGATTTCGGCCTCTATTGAAAATTCTGCGTGGCATATTCCGCATTTCATTATGCAATATTTGGCGAGCATTTCTTTTATAAATGCCCACTGATAAGACTGAATGTGAAACTCACTTATAATAGTGGATCAGTGACTGTGAGATTGAGTATTCGATCGGGTCAGACTGATATAGAATATGACTGCTTTTGTGTGTGAAACCTGTAGTTGTGACTGAGTTGTATTTCACTAAATAAGGACTTTGTAGTCATTTCCCTGTTTTCTAAACAACACAAATACTGGTCTTGGAATTTTCAGATGCTTATTTCAGTCAAAAATACCCCATATTACTGCCCAAAATCTCGATAAATATGAACTTGCAGGAACAGTTTTTCACTACTAGAGTTATGTGGCCTCAGCAGTGTAGGTATTAGGTGGCATTTTTCTCCAACACTGCTTTTTCATTGCCTATTAAGTAAGGGAGCGGAAGCCGTACTGAGGTAGGTGGACATTTTAATATGAGAAATACGAGGGACGAACTGATCTGTCCTGCCACAGGCTGTTGGAATAGTTACGTCCAGTGAATGCTGAAGTGAGAGTGGTGGTGTATTGCTGTAAAGAGCCTACATCTCAACATTTACATATGCCTCGAATACCAAGGCTGTTTGGGAGATCACGTTTGACTTGGAAAGGATGGCAACTGTCGAAATGGAAGTACTGTTGTTCATTAGCGGGCTTGATGTGGACAGAAGTGTGTAACTGGCCTTCAATGAAGACGAGACTAGCATCTCCTTCTGCACCCATCTTTCTACCCTATTGGCTCCTACCCCTACGACCATCCACCTTTCTAATATATAAACTACTTTCAAAGTGCCAAAATGTACTAGAATAAATAAAATGTCAATAAAACGACGCACTGTACAATGTACTTGCAGTGATAAGGTCGCAATTCCTGAAATCCCTCGCCTGTGGCCTCTGGCCTGCCGATTCGTTAGAGATACCCACAGAAATGGCCTGTGGTTTTGGCCCGTCATGGAATTCTGGTCATGTGGTCAGCTATTCCTGTGTCACAGACACCATGTTGTTGAAATGAGACCGTGGTGATCGCCCATAGATAACTTTCACAAATACTCTGAGAATCAATACTAATGAGGATAGGTAGCAACTCACCATAAAGATGATCGCTGAGCCACAGACAGGCACACAGAAAAGACAATCACACTCTCACAACTAAATTTTTGGCCATAGCCTTTGTCAGAAAACAAGAGCACGCACAAATTCATACAATCACTCAGACACAAGTCATGCACACATGACCGTTGTACCCAGCCACTGTGTCAACAAGCTTTGAGGATCAGATCCAAACAAACCATTCCTCACGCCGCCCTGCCTCTCATTGGCAGCTGCTAGGTTAGCAGCAAGCAGTGGTGCCAGCACTGACTCCAAGTTGAGGAGAGGGTTGGGAAGGGGAGAAGCAATAAGAATGAGAGTCAGAAAGCATCGCACATACTCAGTTGTGACCAGCCAGCGACAAAGCACGACATCTCAGTAAACAAACAATTTCATGCTACTGAGACAAAAAATGAGATTTTTCCACAGTTTTTTTTCTTCAAATTTCCCTGATATGTTTGAAATTCCCTGATTTCAAGAACTTGTGGCAACCCTGGTTAAGTTTTAAATGAGAGTCAAATGCTCTGTGAAGTAATAAATTCATTGCACATTCACACTCTTAACATGATTCATCTTGCAACAAGGAAATTTACTTTGAAACTAACACTTTTCAAAGCATCATTCGCAATATTTTCCTGAGACCTATTAGAAATAGCTTTGTTTCAGCAGTTGCCAGAGGCGCCAGAAAACAAGCGTTACTATGCGTGGGCAGCTATAATAATGTGGGAAGCCCACAGGTTCCTACAAACATAGTTTTAAGAGATCTTATCTAACACCATAAAAGAAATAGGATACGTCAACAGGAGCAGAGGAATTTCGTGTACCATACTAAAATGTATAATTCAGCTTAAAGTACAAAGTCATATGCCCAGATTCACAGTGAAGAAGGCCCCAATCTGATATTAAGATTTCAGTTTGGTTTTCGGGGTGCAAATTTTCTTCGAGTACCCGTACTGTATTATCTCATGTTTGGTTCTTTATTATTGCATACATCTACATCTATGTGATTACTCTGCGCTTCACAATAAAGTGCCCGGCAGAGAGATCAATGAACCACTTTCAAGCTGTCTCTCTACTGTTCCACTCTCGAACGATGTGCAGGAAAAAAGAGCACTTAAGTTTTTATGTGCGAGCCCCGATTTCTCTCATTTTAGTGATGATCATTTCTCCATATGTAGGTGGGTACCAACATAATGTTTTCGCAATCTGAGGAGAAAACTGGTGATTGAAATTTCATGAGAAGATCATGCTGCAATGAAAAACACCTTTGTTTTAATGACTGCCACTCCAAGCCACGTACCAGATCTGTGACACTATCTCCCACTTTCAAGAAAATACAAAACGGACTGCCCTTCTTTGAACTTTTTCAATGTCATCCATCAGTCCCACCTGATGCAGATCCCACACCGCACAGCAATACTCCAGGATAGGGCAGACAAGTGTGATGTAAATAGTCTCTTTAGTAGACCTGTTGCACTTTCTAAGTGTTCTGCCAATGAATCGCAGTCTTTGGTTTGCTCTACCCACAATTGCTTGTTCCAATTTAGGTTATTTGTAATTGTAATCCCCAAGTACTTAGCTGAATTTACAGCCTCCAGATTTGTGTGACTTATCGCATAATCGAAATTTAGCAGACTTCTTTTAGTATTCATGTGAGTAACTTCACACTTTTCTTTATTCAGTGTCAATTTCCACTTTTCGCACCATATAGATATCTTATCTAAATTGTTTTGCAATTCGTTTTGGTCATCTGATGACTTTACAAGCCACAGTAAATGACAGCATCATCTGCAAACAATCTAAGATGGCTACTCAGATTGTCTCCTATGTTGTTAATATATATCAGGAACAACAGAGGGCCTATAACACTTCCTTGGGGAATATCGGATATTACTTCTGTTTTACTTGTGACTTTCCATCTATTACTATGAACTGTGACCATTCTGACTGGAAATCATGAATCCAGTCACACAACTGAGGCAATATTCCACAGGCTTGTAGTCTGGTTAGAAGATGCTTGTGAGGAATGGTGTCGAAAGCCTCCTGGAAATCTAGAATTATGGACTCAATTTGACATCCCCTGTTGAGGGCACTCATTGCTTCATTAGTATGAAGTGCTAGTTGTGTTTCACAAGAACGATGTTGTCTGAATCCGTGCTGACTATGTGTCTACAAATCGTTTTCTTCAAGGTAATTATTAATGTTCAAACATTGTATATATTCCAAAACCCTACTGCAAATCGACCTTAGTGATATAAACCTGTAATTCAGTGGATTACTCCTACTTCCCTTTCTGGGTATCTGTGTGATTTGGGCAATTTTCCAGTCTTTAGGTACGGATCTTTCTATGAGAGAGTGGTTGTATATAGTTGCTAAATATGGAGCTATTGTATCAACATACTCTGAAAGGAACCTGACTGGTACACAATCTGGACCAGAGGCCTTGCCTTTATTAAGTGATTCAAGCTGCTTTGCTACATCGAGGATATCTACTTCTATGTTTCTCATCTTGGCAGTAATTTTTGACTGGAATTTAGGATGTTTACTTCGCAACACTGTGTTTAATAACTCTGCTTTAGCGGCGCTCTCATCAGTGAGTTCACTGTTGTTATTCCGCAGTGAAGGTGTTGGTTGCTTCTTGCCACTGGTGTGCTTTATGTATGACCAGAATTTCTTTGGGTTTTCTGCCAGATTCTGAGACAGAGTTTTGTAGAGGAAATTATTAAAAGGATCTTGCATTGAAGCATGTGCTATATTTCAAACTTTTGCAAAACTTTGCCAATCTTGGGGATTTTGTGTTCTTTTAAATTTGGCATGCTTTTTTCATTGCTTCTGCAACAGCAATCTGACCCATTTTGTGTATCATGGGGGATCAGTACCATCACTTATTAATTTATGTGGTGTATTTATATCTCAACTGCCGTCAATACTATCTCTTTGAAAGCATTCCACATATTTTCTACGCTTAGATGATAAGATCAGGAGTGGAGACTGTCTCTTAAAAAGGTGTTAAGAGCATTTTTATCACCTTTTTTTAAAATAGATGTACTTCAAATTTCTTTTCTGGTGGTTGTGGGTGTTATGGTATTCAGCATAGCAGCAACTGCCTTCTGGTTGCTAATCCCTGTATTCATCATGATACTCCCTATTTGTCCAGGATTATTTGTTGCTAAGAAGTCAAGTATGTTTTCACAACAATTTACGCTTCGAGTGGGCTCATGAACTAATTGTTCAAAATAATTTTCTGAGAAAGCATCAGTGCAATTTCAGATGACGTTTTATGCCTGCCGGCGGCTTTAAACGATTAATTTTTCCAGCATATCAAGGGTAGATTGCCACTTGTACCAGAAGATGAAAATGTGCACTTGAATTTCAGTGAATGTTGAAACTAGCCAACAGGGCAGAATGAAAATTCGTTTCAAATAAATTGACTACCTCTGGGGAAAAGATTAATAAAAGCCACAGTTATTTAGCAAACCAACAAAAAGAACTTCATTGTTCTGCAAGGCGATTGACTGTCAAAACTGTGGAAATAAAATAAAAATCAGAAAATTGAAACTAATAATATATGTTAGCCTCCCATAATTATGTGAATCTACACTCCTGGAAATGGAAAAAAGAACACATTGACACCGGTGTGTCAGACCCACTATACTTGCTCCGGACACTGCGAGAGGGCTGTACAAGCAATGATCACACGCACGGCACAACGGACACACCAGGAACCGCGGTGTTGGCCGTCGAATGGCGCTAGCTGCGCAGCATTTGTGCACCGCCGCCGTCAGTGTCAGCCAGTTTGCCGTGGCATACGGAGCTCCATCGTAGTCTTTAACACTGGTAGCATGCCGCGACAGCGTGGACGTGAACCGTATGTGCAGTTGACGGACTTTGAGCGAGGGCGTATAGTGGGCATGCGGGAGGCCGGGTGGACGTACCGCCGAATTGCTCAACACGTGGGGCGTGAGGTCTCCACAGTACATCGATGTTGTCGCCAGTGGTCGGCGGAAGGTGCACGTGCCCGTCGACCTGGGACCGGACTGCAGCGACGCACGGATGCACGCCAAGACCGTAGGATCCTACGCAGTGCCGTAGGGGACCGCACCGCCACTTCCCAGTAAATTAGGGACACTGTTGCTCTTGGGGTATCGGCGAGGACCATTCGCAACGGTCTCCATGAAGCTGGGCTACGGTCCCGCACACCGTTAAGCCGTCTTCCGCTCACGCCCCAACATCGTGCAGCCCGCCTCCAGTGGTGTCGCGACAGGCGTGAATGGAGGGACGAATGGAGACGTGTCGTCTTCACCGATGAGAGTTGCTTCTGCCTTGGTGCCAATGATGGTCGTATGCGTGTTTGGCGCCGTGCAGGTGAGCGCCACAATCAGGACTGCATACGACCGAGGCACACAGGGCCAACACCCGGCATCATGGAGTGGGGAGAGATCTCCTACACTGGCCGTACACCACTGGTGATCGTCGAGGGGACACTGAATAGTGCACGGTACATCCAAACCGTCATCGAACCCATCGTTCTACCATTCCTAGACCGGCAAGGGAACTTGCTGTTCGAACAGGACAATGCACGTCCGCATGTATCCCGTGCCACCCAACGTGCTCTAGAAGGTGTAAGTCAACTACCCTGGCCAGCAAGATCTCCGGATCTGTCCCCCATTGAGCATGTTTGGGACTGGATGAAGCGTCGTCTCACGCGGTCTGCACGTCCAGCACGAACGCTGGTCCAACTGAGGCGCCAGGTGGAAATGGCATGGCAAGCCGTTCCACAGGACTACATCCAGCATCTCTACGATTGTCTCCATGGGAGAATAGCAGCCTGCATTGCTGCGAAAGGTGGATATACACTGTACTAGTGCCGACATTGTGCATGCTCTGTTGCCTGTGTCTATGTGCCTGTGGTTCTGTCAGTGTGATCATGTGATGTATCTGACCCCAGGAATGTGTCAATAAAGTTTCCCCTTCCTGGGACAATGAATTCACGGTGTTCTTATTTCAATTTCCAGGAGTGTATTTTAATACATTTACTTGCTCCCAACTACAGAAATCTATTTTGTTTTCATTTGATGTGAGAAGCATAAAAATGAGGAATCAGCAAAATCACTAAACAAATATGGCTCACGTGGAGACTACCCTTGATATGCTGAAAAAATTAGTCGTTTAAAGCCGGCGGCAGGCAGCTTTGCGCATGCAGCAACCTGGCAGCTTGGGTGCACCAGAAAAATTTTTCAGGTAGCATCTGGCTGCTTGTTGCTACTGCTGATACAGCTAACAGCCACACCTCAAGTAGCCAGAAGTGGGAGAAGGTACTGCCCATACACAGCTCTCAACTGTGCATGAGCCCACAGGCAACTGCTTTAACAAACTTAATGTAAACAATAGTTATGACACGCTCATCGGCAACAATTTATTGGTGTGAAGTATTCCATAGTATTCGTCCTAAAGCCTTTGACAGATTTTGCTGTTTATCAGTTCTTACCAGTCATAACTACAAAAATTTAAAGTCTACAACAATGAAAATTTCCTGGAATTCTAAAAAAATCCCCGGTTTTCTCCCTGGTGAAAAAATTCTCGGGTTTTTCCTGGATTTCCTGCTGCGTATACACCCCGCTCAAATAAGAGTTCCACCTTGCCACCACCTCCTCTTCATTTGTTGTAGTCACTACGAAGACTTTCCAATGATTCTGTGGAATTAACACCACCAAGAAAAAAAAGGATACAGTGAAGAAGTAGAATCTCAAGAATCAGTAGTATCACACTGAATGTTTTATAATCATATACCAAATTTGATCACAATATCCCCCTCTGTTACTTTCATAACAGTAGGAATCAAATAACCCCTAATCATCTTCAGATCATAGTCTGTGTTTATTACACATGTAACATGTCAAAAACATCTCTGATAACTTGTATCGTACAAAGTACTACCCAGTATTATTTATTTTATAGTGAAGACTTAAATGGATAACAGGTCTGACAATTACGAAAATGACTTGGAAAACGTGTAATGAGAAATTAGTAGTAACAATTATGAGCTATTGTGATGGAGATTGAGTAAATTTCAAGCACAAGTTGAACTTTCCACAAATGTTCAAAGTGACCAGGACATAAAAACATTCTATTTCGATAACAACTAGCATACGATAGCAAAGCTAAGCTCCCCACTGTATCCTTTCTCACACATCTTCACGGGAGAGCCTTGATAAAGTTAGGACTGGAACAGATGTGATGACAAGCTGAAGAATACGAAGGAAGGAATGAAGATTAAGAGTTTAATGTGACGTTAATAGCGTGGTTATTACAAAAGGAACACAAGCTCAGATTAAAAAAAGAATGGGAAGGAAATTGGGCATACTCTTTTCAAAGGGACCACCCTGGCATTTGCCTGCAGCAATTTATGGAAATGACATAAAACCTAAATATCTGGATGGCCAGAGGGGAACTTGAACTATTGTCCCCCCCTCCCTCCCAAACTTAGTGTGCTAACCACTATGCCACCTCACTTGTTTGAAGAACAAAGCTGATGTCCACATGGCTCAGTAGGGTTGTCACTGTCTGTAGCAGATGTCCACTGTCTAACCCAATCTGGCACAAAGTTTAAAAATGTCACAAGCTTTTGAAGCAGTATATGTATTAATACAATAAAATGTTATCTCAAGCCAACGTTAGAAACAAAACTGTACAATGATTTGTTGATCTCAAACCTGATAAATTGTCCTGAAGAATTACCTGAACATAGTAGTCGTCCTCATCGTTACTTCTGCCAGCAAGGAGCTGTGCATCTGCTTTTGTTGTTTCCAGTAATGTGTGTCTTGATTCCAGTTCCTAAGAATGAAAAGTAATCATTAAAACATTTGAGAATATCATAAAAATTATTCTGAGAGAATCATTGCAAGTCAAAGAGTTGGTTTCACACTCACATTTGAGGTAATACTTCACTAAAGCGTAAAACTATGGCTAATACAGAAAAATAAAACTGTCTTCATTACCAGGAAATCAACATCACAGATAAAATGAAAGAATGAGTGAAGTTTTTGTGAGTACTTTGTAAGTACAAGTAATTGGATATCACACTCATAATGTAAGCGATATTAGTTGGGTAGGCATTTGCATACTCCATGGATCATAATTATGACCTCTTTTGTGATATGGAACAATTTGGCTTTACAATAAAAAAAGGACAGCTGTCATCAATCCAAAGATTGTTTTGAACACCACAGTGCTTTACTAAGTATGGTCCTGTTCGAGGTGATAAGCTGTTGCCTTTCTCTGAAATTTGAACTGATTTATCCAGCCAATTATAGAGGGATTTACAGTTTTACACAAATTCCGAACCACAGTGCAACTTTGTATTTTTCACATCAAGAAACATTGGCAGAGGTGAAATAAGTGATAAGTGACACAGAAATCCTAGGATTGACTGGGGATCAAACATGAGACCTTTAGATTTGTAGTCTGCCACCTTATCATTTACCCACTTATCCACCAAGCCACACAGTCTTACAATAATGGTACACATTTTCAGAGGACAAAAATAAATCTACTACATCTACATCCATACTCCACAAGCCACCTGACAGTGTGTAGCGGAGGGTACTTTGAGTACCTCTATCGGTTCTCCCTTCTATTCCAGTCTCGTTACAACAGACACACAGACCATTTATATGATTTTTTTTATGGAATTTTTTTACATGCATATAGAATATAGTTAACTACTATGTTTAATCACTTATTGCTGTATGGGTAATTATATAACTCTGCATACTTGGTCAAGAATAAATCTGACTTCCTTTTATGGGTAACATTAAATACATAATCATGAAATATACTTCTCAATGTGAAATACACTTAAAGACTTGATAACCGTATCTCAAGAACTACTTTCTTCCCGCTCACTTCAAATTATTTCCAGTATTTTAACAGGTTAGATTTAATTTCCTTAGTGTCAAGATATTGCTGAAGACCTCTGTATTACGTTCATGGCTGGCCTGTATCGTATTCCCAGTGGTTTCCACAATTATGCTGGGTAAGTGACCATTATCTTTAATTTTGCCTGTGATGCACAGAAGCAGTACAGACACATGGCTCAGGGAAACAAATCACTTTCAGTTTCTTGTAGGCACAGAGTAGGAAACAGTCATCACAAATGAGTAGGGATACAGGGAAGAAAGAATGGAGTCATAAAGAATGTTGATGCAGGAGTATTCACATTATGTTCTGCTCCAGTCTCTCGATTTGTGCCTCCTGAAATTGCACATTTAGATGAAAAATCAGATTAAGGAGTCTGCAGGTGAAATAAATGTTTGGTGGCCAAATAGTTTACCAGCATTGGTGATGGTTGTTCTTACAAAAGATGCCAACCACAATACAAGACCAGCACTAAATAACATGAGAACAGCAATTGTGGTGGCACTGTACACAGTAGCTCTTTGTTGTTAAGGGCATCCAAAATACAAGTGGCCCAAAAAGCATTTCTGACATTTGATAACACAATTCCAAGAGCAAATAAATAATTAGAGCTGAGTTCAAATACAGAAAAAACCGCGCAAATGAAATACACACTGAAGAAAAGTCCAATAAAATCTCAGTGCTAGTTAGCCGTGCTGAATCTGAATTATAAATGTTTGCAAGGCCAGTTTTCTTTTGGCTGCCTTGTAAAACCCTAGAATTCATCAGAGAAACTACAAGCACTGATCAGAAATGAAGCAAATTATACTTGTGAATTTTCATTGACTGAAGAGAAAACAGTCACATAAAATGAGAAGGCATAGAAATTTCAGCTGTATATTGAAAGTTTTCATAGTCTTGGGGAAAAATTATGGTCTTACTGAGTTGTCACAGGATATGTCATGAAATAATCACTATGGCTAAAGAATTCAGGTATTAAGCTTTTGGTTGGTAGTTGGTTTTGGGGGAGGGGCCAAACAGCGAGGTCATTGGTCCCACTGGATTAGGGAACCATCCCAGCATTTAGGGAAATCACAGAAAACCTAAATCAGGTTGCCAGAAGCGGGTTTGAAACATCATCCTCTCGAATGAGAGTCCAGTGTGCTCACCACTGCGCCACCTAGCTCGGCACATGAAGCTTTTGTTGGTTGGAAAAATTTATGTTACAGACAAATTTGCAAGAGAAAGCATTATGACACAAAGAAAGAAAACATATGATATTGGGCATGTACAATATCAGATCATGAGAAATCTGCAGAAAGTTTTCCTATAGCTGAGATATTGTGAAGCACTGGCTTTCAAGAATGTCATCATCAGTTTTCTGAACCAATTAGTTGCTGACTACAGATGGACATCAATCATCAGGAACATTCATCTTTGCTTTTTAAAGAAATAGCATCGATGACAAAAAAGATTTTCACTCCTGACGTTTAGTCTGCATACAGCACAAATTTCAAAAAATGTCAACAATTACAAAAATTTTGTATGTAAAATCCTGTTACAGGAAGGATTTCACATTTTGAAGGATTTTCAATTCCAGTACTCATTTTGAACAGCTGCTTGAGTCGAACAAGATGGAATGTGGCTGTCTCACTACTGCAGCTCTAAGTGCACTGACCTACTGTGTGTGGCTGTTCCCTTACAGCTATTACATCTCCTGTATTTATAAACTAAGTTTTTTTCCCACATGTCCAAGTGATTTCCATATTCTATAAAGGAAGCTACACAGGCACATAACATGTAATTTTGTTTTCTTGTGGCACAAACAAATTTAGGAAACCAACTGCTCAAATCAGTGGACGACTCATACCTTTCACAACAACTCATACCTTTCACAACAAATGGTATTTAAGTATGTTATTTCATTCAATATGGAGGACAATATATTTCAGACTTTGATTGTACTTTATCAGACTAGACACCAGTCTGAAATACAACATTTCTTTCATGTTCCTTTTACTAGATCTGATGACTGATGATTGACTTAAATTGGTGATTTGAAACTGTATTGAGGGTTTCAACAGAAATAATAAAAAGCAAAGTTCACAAATGGTTCACGGTCAATTGTTTCACTTTCAACCTTTCTTTGGAAGACTTAGCTAGTTTCTAACAATGCAGACCAAATTTTCCTTACAACTTTAATACCATGGGGTTTCTAGTGATTCCAGAGCATAATTTTCTCTACAATACACCTTGTCCTACATTCCTCAAAATGATGAAAGACGGACTTTTCATGGAATAAGTAATAATTTCATAATGCAGTAACACAATTTATGAATATATTTAATTTCACAGGAAAATTATGATGGAACCACTGAATACCACAGGGATTATGTGCGACTCCACTTCTCTCTTGGGGTTATATAATACATTGATGGTGTTTTATAATCTATAATTGTTGCCATATTTGCTTTGTTACATTCTTGGAAATGTTGGAAATTACAATTGCTGATATGGCTTCATATGCTATCAGTTATTCATTTCATGCTTGTGGAGTCTAGTACCGTGTCTGTTGCATTGAACTGAAAATGGCTATACCTTTCCAAAGAGGAAGTGCTCAAAATATTACTACAGGATAATCCTCTCCCTGGAATATAAAACAGTGATATCAGCTACATAGATTCTGAAGTCTCGTGTAGTGACACAGAAATAGACATCTTAGAAGAGAATATTTCTGAGTCAGATGGAAGTTCAGAAGAAGATTTGGGTAGTACAAATGTTCAGCCTGTAAAGGAAGTGGCACATACTTCTGACTTTAAAGGTAAGTACTTATCATAAGTTACTATATAAAAGTGGTAGTATGTGTTGCTAAATATGTACTTTTTGTCTGTTTGGTATAGGACAAAAAACAAAGACACACAGAAGTTGAGAAGAAATTGAAGAGAGGAAAGATGCAACATAATGTGCCATAATCTGAGTTAAGCCAGGCCCAACAAAATTCACAGTAAAAAATGTGGACACCATAGAATCAATTTTTACATTCTTTCTTAGGAAGAACATGGTTGATGACATACTAAAGGGGACTAACAAAGGAAGTCCTGTTTACAGTAGTAGATAGAATCCAATAGATGCGGCAGCAAACTGAAGCACTTTATCAGTGCCATGATCCTTACAGGTGCTTCCAAGGCCCATAATGGAGCAATTGTGCATCCACGGAATAAAGATGATGGTAGATCCATTTTCAGTGAAGAAATGGCTGAAAATATTTTTACCTAAATTTCAAGATGTATGTGATTTGACAACATGGATGCAAGATGTCACAACCATGCTTCTAACAAGCTGGCTCCCATCAAATAAATATCTGAAATGTGGGTAATGACATTCCAGATGCTTATGTTCTTTACAGCAATGTAACAATTGATAAACAACTTATGACATTTGGTGGTAGATGCCCATTTCAGTAATATATTCCTTCAAAACCAGGACTGAAGTTATCACTGTATGTGATAGTGCAACATTTTACATTTTCAATCTTCACTTTTACATTAGTTGACAATAAAATGAATCATATGAAGTTGGTCAAGGCAAGAGAGTTGCTTTAGATACGGTGGAAGGCTTAGAAAACAGTTGCAAAAGTTTAATAGCTGACAATTTTTTCACAAACCTTCTTTTGGCAGGAGCACTTTTGAAAATCGATCTTAAACTTTTAGCAATAATTAGAAGAAATAAAGGAGAACTCCAGAAGTTTTCACTGAGACCAAAGCTCGAGTCAAATATTCATTCATGTTCAGTTTCCAAGAGCATGCATCAATGGTTTCATATTGTTCAAAAGAGGGTGAAGTTTTAACTCTATGCAGTACAAACGCATTCAATGAAGTGAGAGGTCATGAAGAAACCAAGCCAATGATGAATCTAGATTATAATGAAGTAAAGAACAGATGAAAAAACATAGTATCCCTAAACTATAATACTTCTCAGTCATAGTTGGAATCAGCCAACTCGTGCAGATACCTGGGTGTAAGACTTTGTAGGGATGTGAAATGGAATGATCACACAGGCTTAGTCGTGGGTAAAACAGGTGGTAGGCTTCAGTTTATTGGTAGAATACTGGGAAAGTGCAATCTGTCTACAAAGAGACTACTTACAAATTACTCATCTTGCTCATTCTAGAATACTGCTCAGGTGTGTGGGACCTATACCAAATAGAACTCACAGGGGATATTTAACATATACAGAGAAGGGCAGCACAAATGGTCACTCCGTGAGAGTGTGTCATAGAGATGCTGAATAAACTGAACTGGCAGATTCGAAGGTAGCTGTAAACTATACTGAGAAAGTCTGCTAACAAAATTTCAAGAACCAGCTTAAAACAATGACTAGGAATATATTACAATCTCCTATGTAATACTAACAAAGGGATTGTCAGGACAAGATTCTAATCACAGCACACGCAGAGGCATTCAAACAACCATTCTTCCCATGCTCCATGCGTGAATGGAATACGAAGAAAATTTAATAACTGGTACACTGGGATGTACCCTTTGCCATGCACATCATGGTGATTTGCAGAGTATAGATGCAGATGTAGACATTGATGTTGAAAGCAACTGACTGATAGAAAATTACACAACATTAATAAAATATTAAATAGAACACTCCTGACCACATAAAAACACTGTTATTTAAAACCATTAATGAACAAAAGTGTGATGAATGTTCTATATAATATTTTATTACTGTTGTCATCACCACTATGTCCCATATGTTTATAAAAATTAGACAATAGTAGTTCCCTAGTACTTCCATCAACCCCACAGACGAAAATAGGAGGCCAGTGTCCATTCCGCGAAAGATCTGTGGATAGAAATACACCGTAAGTCTTCAAAATGTGTATGTATGTGTGTAAAAGCCACTCAGCAATTTCTTGCCTTAAATGCAAGGCCTTATGATTGTCACTTTGGAATGTGACCACAAATATCTGTAATGTCATAAGAACTGTATATAACTTTTACTGAAATAAATTATAAAAAGCAATTTTCATTCACATTCATGCCACTATCACCAAGTTCTTGAAGGAGGAAAATGGAATGTGATTACTTTCAACACTTATTAAAAATTATGCTTAATAGAAAACATATTGTATTGGGGTCACCAGAGATCCTAGCAGTACTCAGTGTAACAAAAAATACTTGGTATTAGGAGGGTTGTATGGCTACTGGTTAAGAAATTAACTAAGATATATTTACACAAGATTTTTACGTGTATGGTTGCAAATTCACAATACAAGGACTCACTTTCAAACAGCGCAACCATTCAAGGTCTGTGGCTTGGTTTTATAGCATTAAGTGCCATTAGCAGATCCAACTATGTTTACTGCTGCCACAGAATAATAAACACTGTTGAACTCTACCTAAGTTTTGCTATCTACTCCTCATACAGTCATGCATGCATAGTTGTTCAGAAAATATTTGCTTCAACATCTTCCAAATTTCGTATCAATACATATTTAGTTCATGTTGCACATTTTACTAACAGGAGTGTAAATATTATTTATAAATATCTTTTGTCATACCTTGATCTCTGCAGGAGTCCGTTCAAGCAGCAGGCACAATAACATGGATCCATTCTGAAGGCTTTGTTCACTCAGTACACGATTTTCTTGTATGATACGACCATTGGATATAAGCTTCAATCTAAAAAAATTTAATAAAATAGATAAGTTAGTGCAGAACTTCTGCAGGTTCTTATAGATATAATTATTTACTCCCAATTGCCTGACAAATTGAATATCACAGAATACAAGTTTTTGATATTAAGAGTTTTTCTGTATTATAATGTTTCACAATAACATTAACAAAAACCTGCCATAACATCAAATGTAGGGGAAAGTTAAACAACCAGGGCCTAGTACAGTGAGCTCCAATGACAGAAATCTAAATGCAATTATATCCGATATCATTGTCTTCATCAGGAAAGAACCTCAAAACAACGAATAGTGATGTTCAATATTGAAAGATTAAATGATCTTGTTATCAATACCTAGCACAGGATGGTGACAAACTTTAGGACACCCAACATTCTGCCTACAATAAAAGACACAGAAACAAAAGTGATTAAAATGGTAAACTTTAGGTAAGGTAAATATTAAACTTATTCCAGAAACACACACACACCCACACCCACACGCACACCCACACAACCAAACAAACAAACAAACAAACAGCAACAAATGAAAACTTACTTCTACCAGTTCTCAGAACCTATGATAAAACAAGAAAAATGGCAACACAGAAAAGAACTACGCTATGCTGATGAAAATACATATGACTGGTTGACTGCTAAAAATAGACGAGATAGTTGCCTTAAAACACATTAGAATCATCAACCTAAAAGTCTCGAGCCTAGTCAACACTCAAAATTTTAAATGCATGTGATACTAGACTCATTGCCAGTTAAAACAGAGGGCACGTTCCACTGAAAAATGCTGTTTTCTCTCATCGTAATGTGAGAGTGTCTGCTAACAACTGGCTTACTGAAATACACAGACTACAGGCACCACAGACAAACAAGTCATCCTGCCCGAGTAAAAAGCCACATATATGGAGGCTATGCCCAACATGGAGGTATACAACTTTAAAGCACTTTGACTGGAAGGAGAATCCCTGCTGGATTACTGTTTTTCCTATCCTCAACTTGCTGTCCATAACTTGCAGTCACTCTTCCTTCCAATCTTTTATGACCTTCTGATCCAGCTATGAGATGGAAGCTTGCATGGAAACGGCAGACTGTTAAACTCCCGTCATCTCAATAGTCCTTCTTGACTGCTTTGTCAGCTTCCTTACTTCCCCATACACCCATTTGTCTCAGTACCCAGAAAATTGTCACATAATTTCTCCCCTTCTCTTGTCACAACAGAATGGAGTACTCCACATCCCAGGCCATTTTCTGGCCTGAGTACACTTGAAGAAGCACTGGATCTCACAAAATGATTCAGAAAATGTGCAAAATTTCTTACTTGGTTACACCACTTCATAAGCAGTGCTATCGACATTGCCAATGACTAAGAATTGTACACAGTGAATAACCCTGGTAAATGGATCCTGTAGGCTACACCAAGGAAAACAACTGAAAAGCCCAATCAGACACCATTGTTTTAACTTGTGGAAGTACATGATGTTGAAACATTGGTGCACATCTGGTATTAGTAAACAAAGATCAGCACACAACATAATGGGGCACTTTATTTTCTAAATTTCATCAAGCCTAAAATTTTAAGTTCCCTAACAAGACAAGATTGTTATTTATACCAAACTTGGTGTGAAGCAATAACAACAGCCAGTAACAATAGGGGTTTTTGCCCACCAACTGGGAGAAGTGAAATAATATACGATATGAAATGCAGACACTTCGGGTACAGCATAAATTTTAAATGCTTATCACACTATAAGGTGCTGTAACCCATGGCATCTCATCATATGCAACACAGAGAATGGGAAGAAAGGTGGTCCTAAAATCTTGCAGCCAATCTCACTTCTTGCTCACTGCACTCAGGTATATTGTATGGCAGATCTATATAATGTGCAACCATCTCTCTCTCTCTCTCTCTCTCTCTCTCTCTCTCTCTCTCTCTCTCTCTCTCTCTATTTTGACATACTGACCTATTTTGCATTCTTTCACTCAACATTGTTCAACAAGTTAATTTTTTGGGGCACTGCAGAAGGGTCCAGTGAGGACTGGATTACAAATGCTAGTGTACACACTCACAATACTAGAAGGAAGAATGAAGTACTGAGCAGACCCCATCGACTGGCAATGCTAGAAAAAGGACGCCAGTACTCTGGTATCAGACTACTAAGAAGTTTGCCTAAAAGCCTGCATGATAGTGTACTTGACAATGTCTTTCCAAAGAAACTTAAAGACTATCTCATTGAAAAAGAGTTTTACAGTGTTGCAGAATGCTTATGCCATTAAATTTGTATATATTGTTATTCGTTATACATTTACTGTACACAATGTAATCTTACAGGATCAAATAAAATTCAATTCAATTCAAGATCTTTAACATTTCCAACACACAAACAGCTGATAGCACTCTCTGAAATCAGTGATGTTACATAAATGCTCAGTATGAAGAAGTAATAAAAACAGCAGCTGAGTAGCTCAAGACAAACAGCAGTGGGTTTTCCTTAGTAGTAATAAAAAAAAAGAGTTATTCCGAAGTTGTTCCTGTAATTAACTGTGTGAGTATATTAGCATTAATTTAAATTATTGTTAATATGCTGTATAGAAGTAGTTGGTAATGGCTGCTTCAGCTTGCTAATGTGTAACCTGACTTGTTTCCCATCCCTGTAGGTTCTCGTTCATGATGGTATTAACAGGGCGCAACATGTGAATGCATAACAAAAGAATATATTTACGGAAAACATTCAGTATCAAGTATGTATGTCCCTGAATGAACTGTTATTAAGCATTAAATGGAAAAGCGCTACTGTAATAATCATGAAGTTAAGGTATATTACAAGTTTCTATTACAAAGTTAAAAAATAATTTATAGTTAGTGTCTTAATATTTTTAAAATTTTGTATGTTCACAAAGTAATACATGCTCTGTGACATGTTCCATGTCCTTGCAGGTTTTCCTTCATAAAGGAAATTATGGAATGATGTGTGTGAATGAATGAATGAATGAATGAATGAATGAATGAATGTACAAACCGATCACTGCAATTATTTACCTGCTTCAAGCAGTTATGGCAGCTTTGTACTGTCATCTAAGAAGCAATACTGCTTAACTGACTACTATAATTTTTCGAATTTCTGCCAGCTGGCATACTTGATTCAGCACAATCATGAATTTTCAGTTCTTTATAATGAAAGTGATGCTGAAAGAATATTGTGAAGTTCAAAGACGACATGAATTATATATAATTAGAAAATAATGAAATACCACACAACGGGAGTATCGGATGCCACCTGAGGCAGATTGCAGACTACACTGATAGCTGTAGGTAGGTAGCAATGCCAGAAGATTAGTAAAATGTAGGAAAAGCAGTAGAGGATCTACAATTAGTACAGTGGCTGACAGCTGTCAATCACTTTCAAAAACAAATCTGCACTTCAAAACACTACTTTTAAATGAGTAATGATAATCATCTTAGTGATGTGATAATTCTACGAAAGACTGCCCATTTCCACCAGCTGAATCTCTAATTCAAAACAGCTTTCCAATATGGAAAGGGAAACATGATAAAGTACCATGGCTCTGAACACTTTTGCATTTATGTAGTAAATTGACACTGTGCACACGTAGGCCCTCAATTACTCTATCTCAACTTTACTCATATCAGACAATTGAGCAAGCCTCGCTGCAGATACAGAATATTTTAATTACAAAGCTTGCAAAGCAAGAAGTCTGCTATATAACCATAGAGAGAAAATTTTTGCAAAGATCTCAGCTACATGGATGGTTTGTTTAATGACATTTTTTAAATTTCATTTTAAAGTTCTAATTCTGTAGGACAAACTGAAGAGTAAATCTACTTGGTCATGAAACGCATCTGTACGTGAAATTAACACAAATAGGCAAAATAAAATGCAGACAAATCCTATGAAGATGACAAGCTGCAAATGTATATTACCGTAATCAACAAAATACCACAGTAATTAGCTTTAATTCTTTCTCTGAACTCCCTGACACTATAGGAGTGATTTAAAAGAAAATTCTTCAGTTTACACTTGAATGTGTAAGGATTACCACTACATTTTTTAAATTTTTGTAGAGCCAACTGAAAATGTATGCAGCAGAATACTGCATGCCTTTCTGTATAAGTGTCTAGATGATGTAATCCACATGCAGATATGATTTCTACATAGCATTACCACAGTAAAAGCTGCAAATTCTTGGAAAAAAGCTCATTGTTAACAAACAGCAATATTAAACAAAACAATTTCTGATAAGATTATTTAACTAGGTAGATAAAAAATCTACTCACCAAGTGGCGGCAGAACACAGAAATAGAAAGGGAGACTTACTGTATGGGATGAGAAGCAAGTCTTTCCTTCTCAACCCGTACGATAAGTCTCCCCTGACCCTCGGTTCTGGGTGACTTTCCCAAAATTGCTCCTTTTCCTAGACCTCTCCAGTCCATTTTCTTCACCCTTCAACTCTTTTGCCTGAAGGAGGAGCCACCGGCTCCAAAAGCTTGTTGCTCACAACAGTCGGCTATGTGTGTGTTTTGCTGCCGCTTGGTGAATAGATTTTTTAAACTATCCAGTTAAATAATACTAAAGAAAATATATACTGAGAGGCCAATTTCAAAATTCCCAGACTCCTCAAAAAGATTAACAAGAGTTTCGCAAACTTATACCACCTACTGCTCCAGTTGTCCATTTCTGAGCCAAAAATATAATTTTTGAATGGGAAGACTGACTCCAGCATATAATACCATATATCATAAGCAAAGCAGACTAACTTTGCGTTGGACCCTCACTTATCACAGATACAGTTCCGATGGTAAATATAGCAGCATTCAGTTTTTGAACATGATCCTGAACATGGGCTTTCCATTACAATTTATCATGTATCTGGATACCGAAAAATCTGAATTATTCAGTCTCACTAATCATATGCCCTTTCTATACACTCAAAATATCGTTCTTAGTTGAACTGTGTGTTAGAATCTGAATCTTACTGTGATGTAGCATCAATTTATTTTCTACAAAACATGAACTTAAGTCTCTAACTGTGGTGCATGATACAACGCTCATGTCGCACTAAACATCCTTCACTACCAACCTAGTGTTATCAGCAAACAGAAATATTTTAGAATCATTATCCACCCCCCCCCCCCCCCCCCCACACACACACACACAGTGTGTCTCCTAAGAGTTGTCCGGCACGTTTTCTCTGGTTTTCCAGGAGATATTTGGAATTTCATCTTTGCATTGTACAGTTGGAGTCAGCCCAAACAAATAGTGCACATCATGTCTTTCATGAGATGCCTAGTGTTGTTGGAAAACATTGGTTTGTTTCCCCATTACAAACAAAATGATTTTTAAAGTGTAATTTTGTGCACCCAATTAACAGAGCAGTCCCCAATTAGTCTAATGCAATACTTGTTTTATCGATATGTATTAACAGGGACTGTAAAACAAAGAATAAACAGCAATCCAGCAGCAACTCTGCAGCACTACATGCTTGGCGACATCAGTGAGCACAGACCAGGACTGTGTTGTCACTGTTGGAGTACTGGTTATTCTTCGTGTTTCACTGGCCCTGTTAATACATATCAATAAAACAAACACTGCACTAGACTACTCTGAAAAGACT
Organism: Schistocerca cancellata; assembly: GCF_023864275.1. NCBI lineage: Eukaryota > Metazoa > Arthropoda > Insecta > Orthoptera > Acrididae > Schistocerca > Schistocerca cancellata. The sequence continues at coordinate 1,096,661,410 of NC_064626.1, read as the reverse complement.
AATGAAAGGGCACGTAAAATTTCACTTTAAAAATCATTTTGTTCGTAATGGGAAACAAACCAATGTTATACAATGACTGTGTTACATGAAAGATGTGATGAGCACTATTTGTTTGGGCTGACTCCAGCTACATGGTGCAAAGACTAAATTGCAAATATCTAATGAAAGACCAGAGAAAATACATCTGACAATTCTTGGGAGAGGCACCACATATATATGCCCCAATCAGATGCCACCTCATGCCATTCTTATTGCTGTGGAAAATAACCTTTGGCTGCCTGTTCTTGAAGTATGAGAGGAAGCAGCTGTGAGCAACTCCTCTCATACCATAATGATCCAACTTCTGATAGTGTTTCCAGTTATTAAGCCTCTTCTGAAACCAAAGTATGTTCAATAGCAAATTATATGAACTGAAATCGTTAATTACCTTTATACATACAGCCTTTCAATAACGTTTGCAAACACTGATGATAAAGAAATAGGTCTAAAAATTGTCTACATTGTCCCTTTCTCCTTTTTTATAATGAAGTTTTACTACTGAGTATTTTCATCATTTGAAATCTGACCATTCCTAAAGAAAAAACTATAAATGTAGCTAAGTAGTGGGCTAACATTTACAGCACAGTTCTTTAGTCTCCTACTAGACACATTATCCAGTCTGTGAGAGTTCTTAAGTCTTCAGGTGTTTAATTATTGAGTCAATCTGTCCCCTTGTCAGTATCATAGAGGTGAGTTTCAGATGGAAACCTTGAAAATCCACTTCCTAAGAGTGTTATCTGATCCCCTGTAGAAACTACATTTTTATTTAATTCATCTGCTATAATCAGAAAGTGATTGTCAAATATTGTAGCCTACATACATTTGACATTTACTATGTATTGACTTTATATCCTCGATCTTGTGCTGTTGGCCATGTCTGGATGGTCATAAGTAACACTTTATGTAACTAATAGATACATCAAGTCAGAAGCAAAACATGTTTTTCACTCCATAGTAATCAACACCGAGGAAACCTTATCAATAATGTGAAATGCAAGTTGTAAAAAGCTTTCTTGATTTGCAGAACAATTACAATGGGGAAAATGGAACAATTAATTTGTTTCATGTGTAATTGTAAGTGGTTAACAGAGAATCAATTTGCAAATAAGTGAAAAGATATTTAATGCTCAAGCGGACACTTTTATATACAATATGTGGCAATCATAAATAATACCATCTTTTACTGTTCCATTGATGTTTAACAATTCTGAATCCGTATGTATTCCTTCACTAACACAGTAATTAGTTGTGTCGTCATATGTCCAAGTGAGCAGCAGTAATACAAAACAGACAGCACACTAACTGAAGAAAATTTATGATCCATACAAGAAAATGATCCAGATTCAAAGCTAGCAGCATACACTCACAATGAGGCAGTTATCTATGGGATAATTAGTAATCAAACAAACGGTTAGCAGGGATCTGATACAGCTGTGTTGTCTAATGCTTTGAGTGGGTCATTATCGTGGGGTAACACTTGTATACAACAACAGACTGATAATGAAAAGTTTATTTTATTACTGGCTAATTAGACAGTGATTTGGCTCATGTAATGTAAGTTAAACTAAGATTGAACATTCTGTGATTTTGCAATCATATATGTTCACCTTGGTAAAAAAGACAGCTATTATTTACATGTGCACAAAGTATTCCCACTCTATAGAGTTAAGAGCTGCATCTGATTCAATGTAATAAGAAGGTAGGTACAGACTGATTCTTATATACAGATACTTCACAGTAAAGACTGAACCTTGCTTAACCCTGAAGTTATCTAGTGAAGCCATGGCAAACCTCAGTTTTACATTCTAAGAGGGAATCTTAACTGCACACCTAGGGAAGTAAGAAAGAACATTAAGGCTTAATATTCCATACACAATGAGTTCATTAGAAATTGAGCACACGCTCAGATTAGGAAGGATATGTAAGGAAAGAGGCTATGTCCTTTTCTTAGGAACCACTCTGATATTAGTCTTAAATGATTAAGAGAAGACACAGAAAATCTAAATCTGGATGGCTGAACAGGACTGGGATCTGTCAGCCTTCTAAACTCAAGTATAGTTTTTTACTAATGCACCACTGTGCTTGGTCACATATTCACACACATTATCCTACTGTGCCATTTCATTTAGTCATTAATTGATGGCACTGTGATGACAAGTATAGAAGTTTCAGATTCAAGTAAAAGAAGAAATGTTCACCGTAGCAACCTGACCAACACATGTAGCAGAAATTGTGGTGTACCATTTCTCTTCACAGACTGTGAATCAACGTAACTTTCACTCTAATTCTGCATTATTTTATGAAATGAGAACATGTGGCATTTTTGGTTGTAAAACAAGGCTCATATGAGGGTAACATATTCAAGAGACCCTACGACACATTTTTATAGCAATGTTTTGTGCATCAGCACTGAATTTGACAGTCTCTCTTTCTCAAATTCAGTAGTCATTCCGTAAAATGAAAAAGAATATACACAGCATGGGTGTCATTAATTCATTCACACAATGTGTTCAGCAGATTCCATCATGAGAGATATATTTCACAGATTAATAGGTACACTCATTAGTCACTGACATGTTCCTCCTACTGCTTAGCAAACCACTGACAAATCGGGGAACGGTGAACTATCTCTATTATGTTCTTCTAAGAATGATTTGATATCACTTTGCATCCGAAGTACTTCCCATTCATATACTATGTATTATTTTTGTGGAGTGAAAGTATACTTTAAATTTTATATCTGACTGTACAGATCGATTTAATGGAGGGCTCTGGTCTTTGTTAATGGACATTAGTATTAGCTCCAATAGAGATTATATGGTATTAGTGATGTTCACATTGCCAGTGCTCTTGGCAATGTAATATATGCTACAGCACAGAATAGTAAAGGGTAGAAATTAGAAAAAAAAGGTTATTAAAACTCTCTCACATTGCATCAGGCAAATTAAAATCATGACAGAGGCACAAGCAGGAAGTGAGCCATTATGTCACAAAATGATCAGGTTGATGACACTGTCTGCCAAGTAAGGAATAAGAATTCAGCAGAAAAGAGGATGGAAAATCAAAGGAAGTGACAAGCATGTTCATCAGCTCGTAAGGCATGTTGCAAGAAACTGTATCTATTTCATAAGAGCATATAGGGGGAGACAGACAGCAGCTACCAGCCTGTAAGTGAATGTGGCAGAATAAAGAGGACACATTTGGTCATTAAATATTGAGCTTTGCATCACAGCCTCGTGCTAGCTCCCTTTAAACACTCCTGCACTTGTCCTGTATTGATCATTGGGATTGATGATATTCACACTAATAGCACTTTAATCCATGATTACAAAACTGTAATGAGTCTATGTCCTACATGCTCCAGCACAGCCTATGAACTAGCCGAAAATGTACTCAAGATGACGGCCTTCACTGGATGAACTTCATGCTGCTCCCAACCTACCATCTACCGATATAGAAACTAACTGTCTTCCAACAACACCATATTGCAGAGTGTTGCCAACAGCAAGTCAGCAACAGGGCCTCTTGTCGTCCACATTTCTGTTCAACACGCACGCGCCCTGGAGTGCTGAAACCTACCAAGGGGGTGTAGGGAGGAGATCAACCAACCACAGGACAACCAACACCATGCAAATCACAGATGGGTCATTAAGGGTCATAGTAAAATATGGAGTGAGGCAGAGAACATTCTGCAGCCGGTGCAAGAACTGCTTAGAGCTAGGCAGTCGCCGTGCTGCCGGAGTTAGTGACATCATTTCCTGGGCATGCAAGTGCTGAGCTGACTTGATGGATGTCAGCTAGAATCTAACACACAGCTGAATTAGCTGTTGCCTCCTGTAAGGCATACCTTACATCAGTGGTAATAGTGCTGCCAATTAACAGATCAATGAAGCGAAATGTCGATTTTTAATTACATTTTTAAAGTTTTCCTTTGATTCTCCCTCATAATATTTCAAATATGATCTTTATTTTATATTCAGAAACTAAATATTTTTCTTACCCAGTTAGTAGTTAAGACATACAATCCAGTAACTTTTAGGGTAATACATTTATTCAATATTTCATTTTCCCTTTGACAGCAGATGCATTATTTACAAGGATGAGAGCACAGCACAGCACAGCACAGCTTTTGTGTACACATCCACAGCCTGAACTGTTACATGTTAATGTGGAATTTGCTCACGAAAACTGCCCAGTTTCAGTTAGCCACCATTTTCTCTTAAAATTGCTATTAACAGAATATGGAGTTTATTCCCTAAAAACAAAAGCGTTATGCATATTTATGAAGAAGTAACACTCTTGCTTTCTCTCTCTACACACAGCTGTCTACCAAATAGCCTAGAACACTATTATTCATGTGTTTCTGCTTTTCCTCATACTTATGTATTACACTGTCTTCATACTTGGGAGGATGGCGTTACTCTGTCTGACCACCCTGATTTGGTTTATCTAAGGTTTTTGTATATAACACTAAGACAAATGCCGGGACAAGTCCTTAGCCAATGCCATGGAAACCACTTATCCTATCCTCAAAGGAAGTTATGTATGTTGGGTGTTGAATATTTTTCCCTAATGATTTGGACTGTGTTACCTTGACAAATCCCATATCATTGTGCAATAATCAGCAGATGAATAAAGATAGACAGACAGATACCAACAATATGGAAAAAGACAGATTGTTACTTACCATAAAGAAGACACGTCAAGTTGCAGACAGGTGCAATTAAAAGACACTCACATATACCTTTTGGCCACAGCCTTCATCAGGGGGCAAAAAAAAAAAAACCACACACACAGAGACAGAGGTGCGTGCGCCCGCCCATCAACTCCAGCATCGTGGCTCAATATGCTGAAGTTGGCATCCATGTGCGCATGATGTGTGCTTGCTTGCTGTGTGTGTGTGTGTGTGTGTGTGTGTGTGTGTGTGTGTGTGTGTTTGCTTTACTTTGGCTGTGGCTAATAGCTGCAAGTGAGTACCTTAATTGTGCCTGTCTGTCACTTGACGTGTCTTCATTACTGTAAGCAGCAATCTGTCTTTTTCCTATATTCCTACCTGTAGTTTCCATTGTTACATAGACAGACAGACAGATAAAGTAAATGCAGGATTTTCCATTGCTGTACTTGAACAGGGGAATGATTGCTATACATTGAATCCCCATCAGCAGCAACATCTATGGCATTTAAAATTATTCAATAATCCATGTCATCAAATCAAGATCTTTTACTCAACAGCAATTTTGTCCCAACATTCAAAGAAACTACAGCACTCATGCCACAATGATAGACTGAAATGTGTACAAATAAAAAAAGGAAATGATATTCCTATTCCCCACAATAATTCCTATTCCCCACAATTTATCTTCAATTTTGGCTTAGTGCAACTTAGCTTTCCACAATACAAGTTTTTATTTGAGTTAAATAGTAACAGTGCTAAGTAACTGGTTATTTTTCTAGCAAATTTGTAATTTAAATTATTCTTGGATGATCTGCCATGCTGAGGATTATTTTGGTATAAATGTTGTCATACACAAGCAAGTATTGCTATTTCTTTATGGACTATTATCAAAATGTTATTCTGTATGCAGATGAAGATAGTTTTAGATTGTTGCAAGAAATACTTTAAATTACATTCAAATTTAAGACCTCAATACTTTACAGGCAATGCTACTAGACACCACAATAGTAATGTCTCAGAAAAGAATCTGCCTTCTTAAATTAGAAAAATTACAATAGGACAATGACACTTCTCACATGCCATGCCCCCCACCACTGCTGTCAATTCTGCACAAGTATTGACAATTACATAGATTAAGAAAGTGACGTTCAGCAGAAGAATAGAGGGAAATACTGAATCCACCAATAACATCCATCCATGTAGACATAAACTACTCTTTGAAATTCAATGTGCATTAAATATATTCCACAACGGGAGTTCTAGTAATTGTCATAGTATCACATTTGTTGACTTTTCCAACTCTTAACTGTCACAATCAACCTTGTCTAGACCTTGGTCAACAGTACAGATCGAACTGTCACCACAACCAACATTCCAAACAATAATCTACTTTGAACAGCAGTTATTCCTCAAGCACCATGTGCTCCCTGTGTTGCCTGGTTTGAAGAGAGACCCAGAACCTCGCCAAGCATGTTGTGATCATATCTCTGTGGAAGTCCCATGTGCAAGACCTGCTCAATCCACCCACTCAGCACTTCCTATTCCAAACTTCCTGGCAGATTAAAACTGTGTGACAGACCTTTCATGGGCAAGTCTTGGTAGAGCACTTGCCCGTGAAAGGCAAAGGTCCCAAGTTCAAGTCTCGGTCCAGCACACAGTTTTAATCTGCCAGGAAGTTTCATATCAGGGCACACTCCGCTGCAGAGTGGAAATCTCATTCTACTTCCTATTCCAGTCCTGTCCCAGGCTCATCCTAACTCATCAAAAACAGGTCATCAGTAAAAGGGGTCGTGTCATCTACCAGCTCTGCTACAATAATTGCAGTTTTTTTATACCGGTATGACTAGCAACCAACAGTACACCAGGATAAACACCCACCACCAAACTGTGGCCAAGAGCAAAGTAGATCTCCCTGTGGCACAACACGCAGCTGAACAGAACATTAAATGGTTGCTTCACAACCCGGGCCACCAGGATCCTCCCCTCCACCACCAGCTTTTCTTAACTGTGCAGATGCGAGTTATCCTTACAACATACTGTATACTCCACTCCTGAAATTATACCAGACTAAACATACAGTAACCCACTGTCCCCACATCCTCCATGCAACAGTTTCTGCCCCCCTCTGTCGTATCACCACTACCCTATTCTCATCCCTTCATGCTCGCTGTGTGCCGGCAGACGGTTTTGCCCAAAAGCTAAATGTGTAACAGTGTTTTCATTGTGCCTGTCTACAACTCAATGTGTCATCTTTATGGTGAGTAGCTATCTATTCTTTACCTTATATTATTTATATTTCAAAGTGAAGTTTTTCCATTGTTTGAAGGAAAATAAATATTACCAGTATTATGTTTTTCTCTATGCACACAAATGGCATGACAAGCTACAAAATCATTATGTCATAGGTCAAAGCTGACATCTTGTCAGTCAACCAATAAGGATAAAGTACAGCAGTATCACAGAATACCTTTCCAATGGCTGCTGTAGTTCACTTGCAACAGCTTCCAAAAGCTGGTGCCCAGTGTCTGTCAATCGGATTTTAACAGAATGGATTTTTCTATTTTTTGAAACACGTACTTTCAATGTGGCTATACCACTTTCTTGAAATTGAGTTCTCTCTTGTAATTTCTGCAAAGCATGGGATTGTAGTTCTTTTATCACACTTAAGCAAGTATTTTGATCCAAACCCGTGGATTTGCTGTACTTCTCAGCCAGTCTCTGCAACAAAACAAAAATCTAAATACAAAAAACATCTACAGACTATGTACCTTTATTTTTTATTATCTCTTCTTTTTTTATAATGTGAAACATCAACCAGGTATGTCCATAAAGATATTAAATCAGTTTAACTAACACCAAGAAACATGTGGGTATTCCTTTACACATCATGCTATGTAAATCACATGTTATGAGGATGAGCCTTTAGGGATGTGAAATATGTCGGGGTCGACATTTCCAAAAGACAAACAAACTATAGAAATTTCTTCTGTATTATGTATTAACAATAAAGTTAAGATTAGGGGACTGACCAGGCCTTATATGCAAGTCACACCATGAGAAACTTATGTTGGATGGTTAGCCAGCCTAATCAAAAAGGTTTGGTGTAGGGCTTAATGCCCTTCATTATGATGATGACGCATGTTTCACGCCACTCAATGCCATAGTTATCAGTGGCCTTGCAGAATACTAGCTAAAAAACTGAGATGAACGATGTCTTTCCTCTTACACCATTTTCTAAAGGCACACAAAGACTTTAAAGACTGTCTGGCTATGACAACACAGACAGTGACTACTTATCAATATATTCAAAAGGTTAATAAAACTCGCATATTACAGTGTGCATGCCTACGTGCACATTCTCACCCTTTCCTCACACTTTAATAATTTAGTCATAAAAATAAAATACTAACAAGGGAACCTCCCCATTGCACTCCCCCCCCCCCCCTCCAAATGTAGCGATAAGATGGTCCAGTGGTTAGCCTGTCAAAAATTGAACACAGATCAAGCAAGAAAACAGGAAAAGGTTGTGCTGAACTGTGAAAAAAGAAGAAAAATAGAAACAGTGAATGATCTAAGTTCAAAATGCTTTACATTGAGCGTGATTGGACAGCTGGTGTTGAAGAACTGTGACGGGGGAGATTCATGTTCGAATCTTCCTTGTGATTTTCTCACTATTCGTCACATTTACTTGTGACAGTAATATATTCTTGCCACATGACTCATATTCTGTAACCATTGTATGGTGTGACAATTGCCACACCTGATTTTAGAATAGAAATGGACAACATAGTCAAAATTTTAAAACGATGATGCAGAAACAATTGTGTAAAGCATTTAGGGAATCACAACCTTTGCCTCACTACTAGCCAGGGACAATATTAACTCCAGTCCTGTGTTAAGACATTCAGATCCACTACACTGCAAGTTGCTCCTTTACTCTAATCCCAAACTACACTGGTGTTGTTCTACAGCTTGCATACATATTCTGTTGATTGTCGGACAAGAAGATTAAAGTTCCAAGACTGTGGGATTGACCAGAACTTATGTGCATATCACACTATGAGGAACTGTCTTCAGATGGTTAGATGTGGTCCCCAGCCTCAGCATATAAGTTGGGTGTAAGGCTCATCTTGAAGGCTCCCATCACCAGTCTAATGTCCTAACAGTGAATAGAGACCATGGTCTTTAAATAGGGTGTTTGGGCAGAAACACAGACAACACAGCCCTAATCCAGCTATGATTGAACAAAGGCCTTCTAAAATAACAACATGTAAGTTATCTCTCCTCCCCCTCCCCCAGTATCTGCCGCTAAGGCACTTCAAGGTGTTTAGAGCCTTTAGAGATCCTGCATCAAGATGTGGCAACCAAGGGAGCACCTCAACAAAGATGAGGCCCAGGAACTTTTATGATCCCTTGAAATTAAGAATGGTGTCCTCCAGTTACAGTTTGGGTAGGTTACACATGACAGACAATTGAAATTTATGCACATGCATTCACCTGGGAAAAAATTGAGGCTTGTGATTTTAGACTATAATTCTAGCCTTTTTTTGTTTGTTGCAGTTGTCAAGCATAGGGCCCAAGAGTAGAAGGCAAAAAAAAGACAGCTTTCACTAAAGGAGAGCATCGTGGAGGGCTTCTGACTGTGGACCCTGTACTGTTAATAACTACTGCAAAAGGAGCAACATTCACCAAACTCTCCTGAATAAACAATTCTCTTGGGTATGTCAGTCTGACAGTGCTCTGCCAACTTTTGAAGCTAAAATACTGCACTATGATGGAAAGACAACCCCAGAAGCCCGATTCATACACAGTAGTCATATAATGACATACCTCTTGCACCACTGCTTCCAGAAGTAATACACTGTCCACTGTGGTTCCAATGTCCTCATCCTCATAGAAATGCTAAGTGCTACAATGTGATAACTACTTGGGCTGGTTGAACCTTCCTGGGCTTGAAGAAGAGCATCAGGATTGCTTTGTTCTAAGAAATCTAGCCATGTCCTCTTAGCTCATTTCCATCTGCATTGGAATGTAGGTTCTCAAATGGCACGACACAATTTGCTTGAAGTACTTCGCCATTATCTGACCTATAGCTTTTGGTGCAGTTATTAAAATAGCACTGTCTAGTGTGGTATTGTGTCGCATGAATTGCCTATCCCAGAGATCTTTATTCACCTACATACCTTAGTTGATGGTGTGAACAGATTGTAAAAATTCCCTCTGAACTATTTTTTGCTATTGACATAGAAACTCTGCAAACCACTGAAGTGCATGGCACAGGGCTAATGCATCAACATTTACGCAAGCAATGTGAAATGCTGCAAGATAGTTAGCAAATGAATTATCAGTATGATGGAACTGTCACAGAGCTGTCCCCCCTCCAAAATGGCTAAATGGCACTCTTTGCTCTACCATGGGCTGGGCTATCTGGCAACAGGATTAACAGATGATTTAAGATAGAGATTTCAGCAGCCCTGGTAGTGACATATTCTGTCACATCCTGAATGCTGAACTGATGCTTAAATATATATAAGTTGCTGTAAAATGTCAGCTACTTTTTTTTAACATCAGTTTTGGTGGTTTGGTGACATGTATTGATGTAACTGTCAGGTAGATCCATGTGGGGAATAAGTCACTAGAGTGCAAGTAATCCACCACTTGCCAGAAGACAGCATCCATTAGCAGTGTGAAGTCAATGGCTGTGGACGATTCACTTGCAATGCTGAAATGTGCTGCTTTCTCTGTATAGAGACTACATCTGATAAGAGAAATCTCTCCACTACTCAATTCTGGGACAAGTGTAGTAGAGCCCCACTACAAAAGAAAAAAAATCTTTTAGGAGGCAAAATGTATTCACAGATATGGAGCAGAACTACTTCAGGTTACATGAAACCTACATATTCATTGAATAAATAAGAACTTCTGGATAAATTTCAGAGGTATGAAGAGGTTACATGCATGCCACAGGGCATGCATTTCTAGAACACCTATAAGATTAAATCAGACAACAGAAAGTCCAGGTTGGAATATAAACAATATTAGATAAGGTCAGATTACTACTCACTAGAAAGATAACATGTTGAGTTGCTTCCAGGCACAACAAAAAAAAAAAATGTTACACACTGTGCTTTAGGCCAAAGGCTCTAATTGTATTTGACATTAGAACAGAAGAAAGAGTTAAAACGGGTGACACTGTCATAACGAAGAAAATAACGCAGGGATTGTTCAGACAAGAAAGGACTTGATATAAGCTGTGTGGGAAAGTTTGGAAGAAGCAGGAAATTGCACACTAAAGAAAAATTCTTTAGTACGTGAATGGTAGCAAATAACCAGAAAGTTACACCTCTGTAGTTGAATGACAGCATATCAGAATCAAATTCATCTTAGTTGGATATTAATGGTGGGCTGAGTAAAAAGGATTAATTAGTTTTTTAACAACTGCTTTTTCTGCTATGAGATTTGTTTATTATTATACTTAATTTTCGTAAATGCTAACTTTTCTCTCTAAGCTAACACTTAGCAGTTATTTGCTATAAATTTCTGTACTTTATCCAATAAAGCTAACTTTTGGGAGACTGGCACATAATCTCTCCTTTCAGTATACATTCAGCCACATATGGAGCCTCAGTAACATTATACGAGAACAGAAAAGTTATGTATTAACACAGCACTCACAATGTGGACAAAAGTTATCCGAATTACAGTGGAAATTTTTTCATAAATTTCTTTCAATCTCAAAACATTTTGTTTGAAAAAGTCATATCATATCCACATTGTTTAGAAAAATACAACTTAATGCCAATTTCATTCACATTTAACTTAAATATGCAATACAGAACCGAAACACAGAAGAATCCTGGGAAACTGACTAAACTCATTGCGTTTTAGAGATTTATGGAATGAAATTCATATCCAAAATTAAAACTTATGTCGGTAGTTAATTTAACATCTCTAACAGTACTAAATTAATACTAACTTCAATAAGACACCAAAATTCTACGTAAAGCACGTACAGAGGCTTTAAACAGTATCTTCTCAAAGTATCAATGACGCAGCCAAATATTACTAGCATTTGGACGTTACGATATAGTTATATAGACTTAACATTAGTAATTAAGGATGTCTTCCCCTCTTCGCCCTTTTTCTTCTTTATCCTGGACAACAGCTGAAAACAGCGCAAAACTACAAGGATAAGAAATAGTATACAATAACAAAGCTTTACCTGCACTTCAGCTTCAACACATCCCTGGTCTTCCCTATAAAATGGAGTTAACCATAATTTTATCTTGTCCTCATTCAGTTTTTCTCTAATTTGTAACATAATGCCTTCTTTCCGCAATTCAGAATCCATTGTCAATTTACTGTCAAACTCCGTCATCGAACCAAACAACACGCGGAGCAAAGATGCATGTCACCACACACAAAGTTTCTCCCAATAATACCGACGCGTCAGGTACGCACATCAACATATTAAATTAAAATGGTACGAAATTAGAATGGTTTAAAAATATTTATATAGCAAATTGTTTGGCTTCCGAGCTCCGTCAGGAAACGAATCAGAGCGCAAGCCAGTTTGAAATAAGATAAGCACACAGAATATAGGAATGAAAAATTTGTTTAAAAAATCTGTCTTCTATTCTGTACATAGAATTCTTGATGCAAAGAAAACCGAACAGTAAAAAGTGTTCATAGAGTCTATTTTCATTCTCTTTTCAAATATGGAATCACACAGCGGAAACTCAAACCATGGCCTTCTCTAAAAAAGCTACAAGGCCATAAGCTGGCTTGTTAGAGTCGTCAATATGATAACATACATTGCACGACTGTCAAAGGGACACGCGGACTTCCAGATTTGACGTTTCGTTGCACGTCAAAGCAAAGCTTCTGAATCAGGTATTCAGCTGGATGGCGTAGTTCAAAAGGAGCGATACAGTATTTCGGCAAGCCGACTTCTTGCAGTGTAATCAGGAGTTTTTCTCTCAAGAAAATTATTTAAAAGTCTGCATTATGCAGCGTTATAACAGGGTTGGAACTGGAAATTTTTTTTGGGTACTCAAAGTCGCCATTCATCTTCTAACTTACTGAAAATGCTCCATACACCCAGGTCTTGCCCCCCCCTCCCCCTCTACAGAACATAATATGGGCCCTCTTGAGTGAATCTCATATACGGTGGCTCATACAGAATAACTTGAAACTTCCTGACAGATTAAAAGTGTGTGCCGAACCGAGACTCGAACTCGGGACCTTTGCCTTTCGCGGGCAAGTGCTCTACCAACTGAGCTACCCAAGCACGACTCAATTATAAATCTAGAAAAGACGCCATTCATGATGTTCACAATTACAAAAGTGGAAGATAACATAGATATATTCATAGATGAAACTAGAGTCGAAGAAGTTACCTCTATACAATTTTTGTGAATTACAGCTCCATTGGAGACAACAAGTAGACAATTATTCGTTGGTGCCTCAATAGAGGGCATCACACATCTCTGACGTCACATTTTCTTCCTGCTGAACCATGTAACCATTGGCTTCCGTTCATGTTAGAATCCTAAATGTTCTACATCAAACAATATTGTTTGCTATATGACAGTACGAGATAATTTCACCTGTTGTTATATGGTGTGTAACTGTTTAGTGCTTATGTTTGCACTTATGATTCGTTGTTAACTACACTCCTGATAATGGAAAAAAGAACACATTGACACTGGTGTGTCAGACCCACCATACTTGCTCCGGACACTGCGAGAGGGCTGTACAAGCAATGATCACACGCACGGCACAGCGGACACACCAGGAACCGCGGTGTTGGCCGTCGAATGGCGCTAGCTGCGCAGCATTTGTGCACCGCCGCCGTCAGTGTCAGCCAGTTTGCCGTGGCATACGGAGCTCCATCGCAGTCTTTAACACTGGTAGCATGCCGCGACAGCGTGGACGTGAACCGTATGTGCAGTTGACGGACTTTGAGCGAGGGCGTATAGTGGGCATGCGGGAGGCCGGGTGGACGTACCGCCGAATTGCTCAACACGTGGGGCGTGAGGTCTCCACAGTACATCGATGTTGTCGCCAGTGGTCGGCGGAAGGTGCACGTGCCCGTCGACCTGGGACCGGACCGCAGCGACGCACGGATGCACGCCAAGACCATAGGATCCTACGCAGTGCCGTAGGGGACCGCACCGCCACTTCCCAGCAAATTAGGGACACTGTTGCTCCTGGGGTATCGGCGAGGACCATTCGCAACCGTCTCCATGAAGCTGGGCTACGGTCCCACACACCGTTAGGCCGTCTTCCGCTCACGCCCCAACATCGTGCAGCCCGCCTCCAGTGGTGTCGCGACAGGCGTGAATGGAGGGACGAATGGAGACGTGTCGTCTTCAGCGATGAGAGTCGCTTCTGCCTTGGTGCCAATGATGGTCGTATGCGTGTTTGGCGCCGTGCAGGTGAGCGCCACAATCAGGACTGCATATGACCGAGGCACACAGGGCCAACACCCGGCATCATGGTGTGGGGAGCGATCTCCTACACTGGCCGTACACCACTGGTGATCGTCGAGGGGACACTGAATAGTGCACGGTACATCCAAACCGTCATCAAACCCATCGTTCTACCATTCCTAGACCGGCAAGGGAACTTGCTGTTCGAACAGGACAATGCACGTCCGCATGTATCCCGTGCCACCCAACGTGCTCTAGAAGGTGTAAGTCAACTACCCTGGCCAGCAAGATCTCCGGATCTGTCCCCCATTGAGCATGTTTGGGACTGGATGAAGCGTCGTCTCACGCGGTCTGCACGTCCAGCACGAACGCTGGTCCAACTGAGGCGCCAGGTGGAAATGGCATAGCAAGCCGTTCCACAGGACTACATCCAGCATCTCTACGATCGTCTCCCTGGGAGAATAGCAGCCTGCATTGCTGCGAAAGGTGGATATACACTGTACTAGTGCCGACATTGTGCATGCTCTGTTGCCTGTGTCTATGTGCCTGTGGTTCTGTCAGTGTGATCATGTGATGTATCTGACCCCAGGAATGTGTCAATAAAGTTTCCCCTTCCTGGGACAATGAATTCACGGTGTTCTTATTTCAATTTCCAGGAGTGTATATTCTGTTTGTTCCTGGTTTACCTGTTTTCATCCTTAAATAAAGCGATTCACACAAGGATTCGTAGGTAGAAAAAAAAAAGACAACGTCCACAGACCACTTTACGACGAAGCCACCTCCTGTTTTATATGAAACAAATACAAATGTATAATCATTTACTCACATAGTATTAAAGACAAATGGAAAAATAATGGATCACACTGACAATACAACTCAGTGAGTGCAGTACACACAAAGAGTCGTAATCAGGCACACAATATGATGTAACCAGCTTTTGTGACATTTCATGTCAAATGATTTTAAGTTTTGACTTGTGATAAGACACAATTATTTCCACTTGATAGAAGCCTCATGGTTGAAACTGCGATATTGGGTTTTACAAATAAATATTTTTACAATCAAAAGACGATCACTATGTCATTTACAAAATTTTGGCTGTGAACTCCAGCTAAGAAAATTAGTCCTTATTTTTGATTGAGATTTCTCGAACATATTACTTTGAAAGGTCACAAAAACCTTTCAGTTTCCAGAAATGCACTTAACTGCTGGGCTACAGTGCCCACCCACTTCATGCAAATGAAAAATAGGGCCATCTAAATAGTGTATTTCGAATTAAAAACTCGGATTTTTGCGCCACATTTCCTCATATTCAAAGTTCATTGCCAGGCCACTATGAGCACTGCTGTTGTTCCCCATTCGGAAATTCGTGGTAAGGTCCTATAGGACCAAACTTCTGAGAACATCGGTCCCTAGGCTTACACTACTTAATCTAACTTAAAATAACTTATGCGAAGGACAACACACTCACCCAAGCCCAAGGAAGGACTCGAACCTCCGAGGGGGGGGGAGCTGTGAGGCGCCTCAGACTGCATGGCTACCCCGCATAGCCTGTCGTTCCCTATTTCCATATTCTAGTAAGGGCCTTGTTCTTCTTATATTTTGATGTTCTGTGTGCTGATGACTGTCTCCTGTGTGTCTCATCAGCATGAACTCTGAGTTTCCCCTGACTAGGTGATGGGAGTTTAAGCCCATGGGACTGTGGCTCTGGAAGAACTTCTTTGGTTCTCATCGATGTTTCTATGGGCAGTTTACTTCAAAACAATGTGCATGCTAAAAGCATCAGATATTTAAAATACTTAGGATTGAATCAACATTGGGGTGAAAAACATTATGACCAGTGACGAGTGAACATACGTTGCTTGGCACTAGAAGGAAACATAGACACTGGATGGAGAGATATAGCGCTGGGTACAAATACTGGATGATAGTTTTTTTAATTAAGTGAGAAGACATTACTGCTTAGTAATGAGTTAATAAAAGTCAAATGTCCAAAGTCACAGGACATTGTAATTAATGATTAAATAATAAAATCGTAAGACAACATTATGTGTGGCATGGGTTTTCCAGGAAAGGAAGGAAAATGTGAATTTATGTGGGGAAATGCTTTAGGTAACATAATGGAATACTTTATTTTAATGTGAACACTCAGTTTTTTGACGAATTTGTGTTTACACAGGTCACTCACAGTCACTTCGTAACAGATCCCAGACCCATATCATGTGTAACCAATGTACACAGGTCCCTAGTGCCCTGATCTTCAGTTTTCTGATCTTTATATCTTGTGATAGAAAGTGTCCATCCTGCACATGTAGAATGGGGACATTAGCCAGTTGGTGCAGAAGAGTAGTTGCAAATTCTCACAGCAGATGTAGGGCAAGGCCTAGTGACCTGTTCCACACCACTTGCAGTAGTCAAGCTGTGTTCTGACTAGCACTTTGTGCTGACATCTGGTGACAATGTTGTTGTCGTGTTTAACAAGGGTACAGGGGGCACATCCACTCAGTGCATTCCCCACTGATGTCTTATACATGCTGAGGTACTTTGCCATTCTGCCACATGGGACAGATTCGCCCCGAACAGGGACTGGTGCTAGGGCGGCTGAGAGACGCCTTCTGCATACTGCCAGTACTGTCGTTTTGCTGACTTTCAATGCCAGCTTCCATTTGCTTGCCCATTCTTTTAGCTCATGGACTGCAGCTTGGAGGTGGCGCTGTAATACAGAAGGTTTCCTGTTGAAACTGTGCGGGGCAGCATCATCTGCTTATAAGGTGACCTGCTCTAGGGGAATCTTATACAAGTCTGATGTGTAGGTTGGATACAGGATTGGACGAAACACCAATCTCTGAGCAACTCCTGCTTCTATGCTTTGGATTGTTGAGTTTCCTTCCTGGGCTCCCATATGGAAGGTCATTTCCTCCAGGTAGGTTCCCAGGAGCCTTACATGTGGTATGAGGACACCTGGTACAAGAAGACTGTACAGGAACCATTTATGCCACATAAAATCGAAACAGAAGATGTCCAGCAGCACTGCTCCAAAGCACTCTACTGCTTCTTGTGCTTCTTCAATCAGCCAAAGGAGTTGTTGGGTTGTGGCAAGTCCTCTGCAGAACCCAACCTGCTCTTCTAGGTGAATCCTTCTGTCTACACATGGTGCATGAAGTAGAGGAGGTAGAGCCTCTCAAATACTTTTGATATTACAGATAAGCAGCTGACGGGTCTGTAGGTTGTAGGGATATGAAAGTCTTTTCTGGCCTTTGGCATGGCGACCTCCTCTGCATGCTTCCAGTCCTATGGGAAAGTCCTGGCGGTCAGAACCTTATTGAAAACCCTGGCCAGGGGTTCCATGGTTTCAGGAAGAAGCTGTTTCAATAGTTCATTTTTTACTGGATTTGAGCCCTCTGTCGTCTGACTGTTTAGGTAGTGGATACGTGCAGCAACTTCTTCAGAGGTCACTGGTTCAGTTTTATCGTCTGGGTCTTTTGCTTGCCGGTAGACCTAGAGTTGAGTGGTTACAGTGGCATAGTGCGCTGGGTCCATTGGATTCTATATGGGGCAGAAGTTTCTTGCAAAGGCATCTACTAGTGCATTTTCTTTCACATCTGGTTCCACTATGGTATGAGGTCCTGCTGTGAGGGGCGGGATACGTTGGTATTTTAGTATTATTGATTTTGTTGTGTGCCACACTGTTCCATCTTCTGTTCCTAGTGAGGGTATACTCCCAGCCTATTGTGCATTTCGATGGGTCTCTACTGCAGCTTTTAATTATTTTCTTTGTCTCTCGAGGAAGCGCTTTGTGGCAGGCTGTCTTGTGAGCTGCCACCCACTGAACGCTCTGCGTTCTGTTTTCAGTTATTATAGCAACCAGAATATCAGGTGGGGGCAGACGGGGTTGGTAGCCTCGTTGCTCGTTGATGTTGGGTGGCGTTGACTTGGTGGCTGCATCCAGTGCACTGGCTGTAAAGTAGCAGAGTGCTTCTTCTGCTCCAACGTCTTCTACATGAAGCGCTGTCACGAGAGAGCTGTATGCCTCCCAATCTATCTTCTTTGTGGTTTGTAGGATTACTTCAGCATTGATTTTGAGTATCACAGGGGGGCTGTCCGATGATAGTACCATTCTGGTGCTTGCAACATTCTGTTGCAGAATCCATCAACTTCCCACGACGTCCAAGACGTCTGAGTGGTGGTGTACAGGGAAGCATATGGGACCGTGAGAGCACATGACTACTACAGTCTTGTGTTCAGCAGCTCTGATAACGCCCCTCCATTATTGTTGGTTACTCTCGAATTCCAGTGAGAGTACTTGGTGTTGAAGTCCTCTGCGTGGACGGTTTTCCTGCCAAGGAACAATAAAGCATCTATAGCTGCTAATACTAAATCCCTCTGGTGCCTGCAGTTTAGATCGCTGTGAAGACGATACTGCCCACCAATGTTTCGATTGCGAAACCATCGCCTCTACCAACGCAAGTGCTGGTAGTGGGACCTTGTTGTGACACATAGAAGCGTGCACGTAGACCACTGTGCTACCTTTCGGAGACTCATGGCCCACCTTGTGGCATGTGTAATTTGGCATGGGAACATGCACACCTTGCTTGAGGTGTGTCTTGCAGATGAGACACATGACATTAGTGTTTTGTTGGAGAAACAGCCTGAACTTCCTTGAGTGTTGCCGTATGCTGTTTGTGTTCCAGATGTTGACGATTAGACTTCGTTGGCTTTCAGCCATGGTAGGGGGGAGGGGTCGTCTGTGCATTATTACTAAAATTTTGACCAACTATTGCATAATGACATTGGTCTCATGGACTAGCAACAGCGATTGTCGATCTTGTAGCCTGATCTCGTTGGTGGCGTGGGAAATGTGTCTGCTGGGCGCTTTTAGTGATGGTGGTGGCGATAGTGGGGTCAGCCTCTCCTACTGTTGGGGGTTTTGGTGGGTATGAAGAGACAGGAGTGTTATCTCTGCTTTTTAGCACGTTAGCAAAGCTAACATCTTGTCGCTCTGGGGCGAAAGTCTGTGGCCTCGGTGGGGCAGAAGTAGAGTTTTGCCACGTAGTGGTGGAAGACTGGAGCCTCGGTGCTGTCTGTTGTCGACCACGCTGCCTTGCATCAGCGTTTTTAAGGATAGGGCAGCCCTGTAATTTCCTGGGTAGGGTCATCATAGCGGTAGCATTTGGCTTTGGTCAGTCCAGCCACAATGCTGAACATGTTTTCCTGTACATGACCTGGTTCAACTCCAGGCAGCAGAAACACTGGACTGGACCACGTTTTCTATGAAGGGGTACAGTTTTTTTTTACTACTAGTCAGCAGATGTGAGTCATCTGAAAAATCTCGCGATCCTTGTGGTTGTCTGCTGCGGTAACTAAGAGCAGGGGGCTATCCTAGGATGTCTTTGGAGACTTCACTCTTGTCACTGATAGCGCTAGAACACCTCTACTTCCTAGTTCGTATGAAGGCTAGCTGGTGAGAAGGTCATGGGTAGTTTGTGGAAGTCCACTTTGAACGATTTGTCACTTGGACTAGGGTATATGTAATGTGGTATGCCCTTATCCCTAATGGCGCTCATGATGCTACTACATCTTTTACTGTACACAGGCTGACCTTGAAGAGATCCTTCACTGTGGTCCTAACGGTTACTTCTTCTTTCGCTGCTGTTTTCAGTATCTCATGCAAATTGAGATATGCCTCTTTGTACTTGGTGACAAGGAGTGGCGACAGTTGCGAAACCCATGCAGGTGGTTTGGTACCTTCAGCAGGAAGTTTCTGGATGGACTTTGGCAACTCTACCATAGCAGAGGTCTATAGTTGGCGCACTTGCACCATCTTCTTTTGCTGCTGCCAGCCATCTGTGTCCAGAGCCATGCTGTTACAGTTCTGCATTTTAATGTCCTGCATTTTAATGACATCTTGGAAGTGGTGATGTAGGTGACGATCTTTGCTGCAGGAAGGGAGCTGCTGCAATGGCATTGATTCTGCTGCTGATTGACCCCATAGTGGTGGCAATGGTATTGATGGAAGGTCCTGTAGATGCAGTGACAGCGGCAATATTTACCTCTGTAATGGGGGCTTTCTGTATTGCTGGTAGGTTACCTGTCACGATTTCTGCCTCAGGTGGAGGTAGAGCCCTTGCTAGTATCTCTCTCTTCATTTGGTGTCAGGGACGCCTCATTAGCTTCAGTAAGAGCTTTATGTATTTCTCTGATATGATGTATCATGCAATACGAGAGAAAGCAGCGTGACTTGACGTGCCGGTGCTACAGAGAGAGAGGGAGAGAGAGAGGGAGAGGGAGACAAAGATATTCTTTATTACTCTGTGGTGGTTTGCGCTCAGATAATTATTCTTAGTGTAGGAAGTCTTTGTTCTTGTTAAGAAGTAATTCATTAGGAGTTTTCATTCTTGTGAAGTATAAATCGACGCCATTTCGAGATTTTGAAAGAAATTGTATTATATATCTGTATATAAGCCAGTGAACAGATAACTCATGTTACGAGAAGAATTTCAGTGACACAGAAGTGGATAAAATATTGTTCGTTTCAAGAAGGTATGCGTTTATTCCACAATTGACATATACTTCAATTATGATCTATTAATGATTACTAGCTCGAGAACATTTCCAAAGAGACCATTAAGTTCTAATTAAATAGTTTGATGCTTTCTTCGGAAAAGGAGTAATTTCATGGATCAGCTAAATCCACCAATGTTGGACAGTTCTAAGAACTGAAAGCAACTCTGATTGCTATGCAACAGAGCCCAGACAAATATTTCTCCGCAACATTGATGTTGGGCATTTCTAAGAACTGAAAGCAAATCTAATTGCTATGCAACAGAGCCCAGACAAATATTTCTCCGCAAGGTTGATTAACACTTTCAGCTTCAATACAGCGTCTGCAGATCGCTACAACAATGGAAGCATGTAGTGTGAAAGCAGTTTACAGATCACCCTGAATCAAACCAACGGTGTAGGTATTCAATGCAATAGTGCACACACAGTCACTCATACATATAAAGACAAACACAAGGTGGTGTGGGAAACATATCGAGAGAGACACTCGCTCAATATAATTGCTCATCAGAGAGACTTTATAAATGGTGACCGTGACAGGACTCGATCCTGCTGCAACAACACTTTAATGGTGACAGCTAGACATGACACTAACAGTCAAATATATTTGTGATTACAGATACCTGCAACATACTTTGTGACAGACATAGTTCTAATTTTATGTGAAATTAGTTATCTTATTAATTAAGTAATTAATGTTTCATTGTTGTGCACGTATGTATAGCCAGAAGGTGTAACTACACTATGGTTCCTTGTATGTTTCATGCCAACTGAATGTGTGGGAGTATCTTGTGAGGAGAACGTGTACACCATCCTAGCAGCCAGGCTGAAACTTAAAAAAGGCCAGACATTTGAATTACTAGCTTTCTTGACCATTTATGCATTGTAATGACATCTTACTTATTTAATTTAATGCATAGTGAGCAGTTTCTGTATTACATTTATTAGAATTTCATCATTTCAGTAGATAACTTAAGACAGTATTTTATGTGTTATCTATGTACTGTGTTCTTGTTACATTGTAAACTGTGCATTAACAGCATTAGGACATTAACATTTTTTTCATATGTAGAAATTAATATTAACTCTTGTGGAAAGTATTTAGTACAGAATCACGATGGGACAAAATCAACTGAGTAATGTAAATATATCAACTAGTGCCACAGAATTTCATACAGGCATAGTAGTGAAATGTCGAGCAACCAGCAGTAATTACTATGCTCACGCTATCGACACTAACTGTTGCAATTTACGACATTCATATGTCGAGTGAAATCCAAAAAAATACGCAGCAACCAACAAATAACATGAATTTGACCTCTGATACAGATGTACTCGCTAGGGAACATTGCCCGCAACTATGTGAAAGAACGAAAATACTGTGTCGAAAATTGTGTCGGTACAATCTTCAATAAACCCAGCGCAAACGTCAATGCTGAGAATACTGATTTGTTATCCCAGCTGATGTCAAATTTGACCGTCATATCACAAGGTATTGACATAGTAACGAATAAGATTCAAGCATTGGAGACTGAGCAATCTAATTTTGCAGTGGCACAATCCACTTTTTCAAATGATATTAATGGTAAATTCAAAGCATTGGAATGCAACGACACAATCCACTTTCACTCAGGAGCAATCTAGTAAACTAAAAGCAATAAATGATAATATTACTGAAAAATTCCAAAGTTTGGAATCAAAGCAGAGTCACTTGATTGCCAGTCAAGCACATCTCATCGTTACACAAGAACAGCAATACAAAGAATTAACAACCAAATACAATGATATCTTATATCGTCAAGATAAGCTAAATAATCAAGTGCAAGGATTTGTCCATGTACAGAACACTATTGCACAGGACATGAATACAATTAAGCACGACAACGAGTAAGCAATCATTGATCTTACTCGAAGGACAGGCAATCTTAGTCTCGAAGGTGAGAAACATATAGAGAAACTTTTCAACGAACATAAGATCGCATTTTCTAAAGACATAGAGGATTGGGCGAAAGAGCAAAACGAGATGGTGCGAAATTTTGTTGATCAAACCTTGACAGAAACGGTTGCTAACGTGCAAGTTAACAACGATACTGTACAAGGACATCTTAAATCAGAAATTCAAGAGCTTAAGGAGATTATAGAAGAAGAATTTCCTACTTGGAAGGCAAAGATTGAAAATACACTCAAAGCATGCCAGCAAGGTTTAGTTAATGCTAAAGGGGCACTTGTTACTTGTAATTTATCAGAAGCAGACATTATTCCCGACAAAACTAATGAAACCGAATCCATGCAACAATATTCATGTATTGGTGCGTATTCACGTAATCAACAGGAAGCAAAATACCAGGAATATTATCCACCACGAAATATTCACCAGAATACATCTGTGACTATGGTGGAAGAGAAAATGCTTAAATATCGTCAATTTAAGATATTTAAGCCCGAAAGGAAGTCAATCAATCCCGTGGTCTTTATCAAACAATTTAGAGGGATGCTCCCACGAATGTGGATTCAGCAACAAAAAATTATGTACGTTGCAGGATTTATACATGGGAATGGATCTATGACGGCGTCAGAAGCATCCGTATGGTGTCAAGAGTATGAGCAATTTGAAAGCGCTTTCTTGCACAAATACTGGAACAGTGAAGTGCAAGAAAGGCTAAGCAAGGAAGTTTTTGACCCACAACCATTTTCTTTCAAAAATGGATCTTTAAGGAAGTATTTCGAGAAGTACATAAATAAAAGCAAATACTGGAATGAACCAATCCCGATACAGGATATCATTCGAATATTAAAGGCCAAACTTCCACCTGAAGTAAAGGAAAAACGTCTACATGTGCCTGAACAACATGTGGAAGATTTTTTAGCCACATTTGATTCTATAGACATACTATTCGAAGAATCATGTGTTCACTATACCCAAAAAGTTACCACCCTAACAAATATAACAGCAACAACAAACCATATGATAAACAAACCAAAGAGAATAGAGGGTTTGGAAACAAACTTTCTGCACACAATTCACCAAACCCACAGGTGAACTATTTCCAGAAAAAACGTGAAATCTTGTAATGAACATCCAGAACAGAGTAATCATGACCAAAAAGGCGAACAAACATAAAACGGAAATGGTGGAAAAATAATAAGAAGAGGAAAGGATATTATCAAGAGGGCAATTATCAGCCAAAGCTCCAATATCAGCAACAAATCCAAGAGTATCACAACCAACCACAAACTTCGGGTTTGGAGCCAAACATCAATGTAAATGAATGGCAAAACAAACCACCAGTAATAACTGACGTACTGGAGCAAACATCTACCAATAATGGGTAATCGTCAAACTAGACTCGACTGTCAGCAGCCCCGACGGCGCAGTTGAGGAAGTTTTGAGGGGCGAAAATTCAAGTGTCAATTTTTTTCGGTATAATGGTGGTAGATTACTAATAGGAGAACTTCAGCAGGATATGATGCTTGTCAAGAGGAACGTACCACTGAACCTGTTGCGAAAATTCAGGCAGAAATTGAAGCCATTACTATGCAAGTTACTTTAGACATGGGAACAACAGTAAATGTCTTTCTGAGAAGTTATTTCAAAGAATACTTCAGAAAGTAAATCCACCGATGTTCCCTGTTCAGTGTTGTAGGATTGTGGGCCCTGCTGGCCATAGGTCTTCTCAGGTTAAAGTGCAGAATCAACTAGAGTTAGGTATAGGAAATGTAGCTATATATTGCACATTCCTTCTAATAGAAAAATTGGTTGAGGACTCTATCTTGGGAATTGATGAATTTAGAGAGAGGAATTGGTATATCGATTTTTCTCTGGGCCATGCCAGTTTTACAACAATGGATCAAAGACATCAGGTGGATCTTCTCAGGGAACATAGTAGCTATGGGAAGTATTGTCATGGATGAAAACTGCTAATACAATGGATACGTTGCGAACCTGCACAGAAATACCAAATTAATTATTTGCAACCAGTCTTAAAAACTGAAGATGTGGTATATGAAAAAGTTCAAGAACCTGAATATTTGCAGCACCATCAAAGAAAGCAATTATACGATCTTCTACAGGAATATCATGAAGTCTTTGAAGAGAAGCCTGGTGCAATCAAGGGATACACGGAGCTGACTGAACCTTCGATGAGTCCATACTGTTGTCCTCTTCATGTTGTCACGGAAAGGGAGGAGAAGTTCGTCTCGTGCTAGACGCATGGCAAATAAAGAAGGTCTTCGTGCCTGTGCGAACTCATCCGGAAAATATCTATGAGTTAATTCAAAAGTTCGAAGAGATAAAATACTTATCCAATATTGATCTTAGGAGGACATTTTGGCAGGTGGTGCTTGACGAACAATCAAGAATGTACACCGCGTTTATACATGCAGGTGAAAGATACCAATTTAAGGTTCTAACTTTCAGGCTAAACGTGAGCTCGGAAGTTTTTATAAGTGCTCTAAATTACGCATTGAGACCGGCACTTCGAAGCAGTTTAACTTTGTTTGTGGATGACATGCTCATCGCTACGATCACATGGAAGGAGCACGTCGATTTAATGAGGAGAGTGTTGGAACGTTTCAAGGAAGCAGACATAACTGCAAATCTGCAGAAGTCCCATTTTGGTCGGGATAAAATTAAGTTTTTGGGTCATCTTGTAAATGAAAAGGGAATTTTGTCGGATTCTGAGAAATTAAAGGCAATCAAAAACTTTGCACTTCCGACAACTAAACAGCAATTAAAGGTATTCTGTTAATGCAGACCTGTTGTACAGCTTGTTGCGCAAAAGTGCTCTGTGGTTGTGGACTCAATAATACCAGAATCCATTTGAAGCAATAAAACATGTCTTAGTTAAGTCATAAATATTATATCATCCAGATATGAGCCAAGAATTCGGTTTAATGGCGGATGCTTCGGAAATTGGAATCGGTTCCTGCCTCTTCCAAATAAAAACGATAGATGGAAAACCAGCTTTCTGTCCAATAGCTTTCGCTAGCCGACTCTTAACTGCTGGTGAAAAGACGTATGTGACTACTGACAAGGAAGCATTGGTCACAGTCTTTTCATTTAAAAAATTTCACTATTACTTATACGGAGCAAAGGCAACAGTATACTGTGACCAAAGCGTTAAGTTTTTTGCAAACGTGTAAATTATTACATCCCAGACTAGCAAGATGGACGCTCTCACTCCAAGAGTTTCAATTTGAAATTAAATACATAAGCGGACAGGATAATTTCATGGCCAATGCACTGCCAAAAATGCCAGACGCTGATTTGTCAATAACCAACATCATGGACAATCCGCCCGAATTCAAAGTTCTGTTAATGACTGATAAAATACATAGGAAACATTTTCTTAAAATGTGTAAGAACATGGGAATACTACAAAACGAAGATCCTCATTAGCTTTCAATGAAAGAAGCTTTAGGAAAACCTGGAAACGAAGATCTGAAGCGATTGTAAAAAGTTGAGGACGACGTCTTATTTTTCAAAGGGCATCTTGATTCAGATAATTGGAAGGTGTGTATTCCCGAGAAGAATGAGGATGACTTAATTTTATACACGCACATCACTTGGGGACATTTTGGAGTATTAAAATGTGCTCAGAAGATTCAAGCATGTTGCTGCTTCCTAAATATTCGCAAGAAAGTCCATCGACAGTTAAGGAAATGTAAAATTTGTCAGCTAGCCATACCAGGAAATTTTTGTGTGATGGATTTCCTACATCCTATTATACCTACTAAACCGCTATCGATCGTTTCGGTCGACGTCTGTGGTCCTCTACCATCATCAAGAGGAGGATACAAAAATATTGTAGCTTTTCTCGATATATTCACCAGATATATCAAACTCTATCCGTTAAAATCAGCTACTGGTGCGTCCATAGCCAAGAAATTGGTCAAAGATTATATAGTCAATGTAGGCAAACCAGATCCTATTCTTTCTGACAATGAGTCAACATTCACTGGATTTCATTGGAGGCAAACACTAAGCAGCTGTGGTATAAAACAAATTCTAACATCAGTGTACCAACCTCCTGCAAACGCTGTGGAACGAATCTTTCATGACTTAAACCGGTTCATGAGAACATATTGCCACAACCAGCAAACCAAATGGATCTATTATCTTGAAGATTTTCAAAAAATTGTGAAAAATATGATACACACTATAATTGAGTGCACTTCGTATGAACTGATGTTTGGAAAACAGGAACAGAATAACTGAATTCAACCAATACCTAAATTAGCAATTGATCGAATATCTCTATAAAATAAAGTACACCAAGCCTTACTCAATATAACTGACAAGGTGAAGGAAAGAAAAATCTATTTTGACAATCGACTAGGAAGAATAAAATCATTTAAAAGTGAAAGAACAAGTTTTAGTAAAAACTCATTGATATACCCGCTAAACCCGCTGGATAGAACAGGTAATAGGATTGTGGAAAGGGCCAAGGGTTGAGGTCAGCTTCTACTTCTAGTTGCCATTTATTGTAATTTAATCACCTTTACAACAAAAGCGGCACATACCCGAATCTTCACTGAATGCAACTCTTTCATAGCTGAAGGCCTCTAACAAGAAATCTTAACAAGAGAAAAATCCAATTAAGATAGCAATAAAATAACTCAAAAAACAACCTACGCAAGGTGCAGTACAAATGGCTGAGGGCCACAATGAAATTCCAAAACTTTAGAATGTATTACCATAGACCTTTAAAGGCAGAAGGCCAATAAGAAACCTTAAAAATCAAAAATTCAGTTAAGATTGCAATAAAATAATTTAAAACCCAAAAAAAACACAAATGGCTGAGGGCAACAATTAAATTTCAAAACTTCAGAATATATTACCATAGACCCTTCAAGGTAGAAGGCCAGCATGTTTAACAACAAGAAATCTTAAAATCCAATTAAGATAGCAAATAAAATAATCTAAAGAAGCAACATACGCAAGGTGCAATGCCAATGGTTGAGGGCCACAATCGAACTTCAAAATTTTTAAAATATATTACCATCATCTTTAAAGGCAGAAGGCTGCAAAATTTTAAGAAAACAAAAGAAATAACCATAAGCCTAGAATTTAAAATAGCTGACAACAGATAATTAAACACTGGTGGCACTCAGAAAGCCTCCAGGGAGGTCGGTCTGCCCTCGTTCACTTAGGAGAGACAGGTGGTGAGCCCAACTATACTAGATCCGTCAGAATCCAACCAGGGGACAGCCAAGGACCGACCGACACAACGACTTGCTGCCCATCAATCAGTACATGAAAACTCAAACTGGCAATATTACAAACGTGATAATCCACAAGGGAGTATGTATTAGCTGTAAAAATTACACACCATGTTGGACAGCGACAACAGGTGAGAAAAGGACGCTGCCTGAAATTACATTAGTGGCCAGGGCAGGTAAACGGAACACTATCGGCCACTAGGCAGAAAATTCCGCTGGTACACTTGAATTTGAAACACAGTAATAGTTAACTTCACTCAAAAGAGCACTGCCTGAAATTATGTAAGTGCCCAGAGCAGGTAACCAGAACACTAATGGCCACTAGACAGAAAATTTCACTGGTACACTCAAGTCGTAGTCAACCAAAACAGTTAATTGCACCACATGGTGGCTAAATCTGAGCAGTCGAACCATTTGGTGCTGCTCACTGGAAAATCTCCCCAACAGCAAACCACCGAAGCGAACCACCACAATATGAATAGACGTGGCTTGGGTAGTTGAAACCACCACTCAACTTTGACGTCCTGGGTCGGTGAACCATGAAGCTCATGGCGATCGGACAGTTCCACACACGCTCCGACACTGCTCAGGGGCTGCCAGCGGCCCCAGCCGACTGCACAGCGCGGAGATAACTTCCCTCGTCCGCAACAACCAAACGACTTCCTGCTGATCCGTCGCGACTGCACTGCTGATGCGTCTCTGACTCACTTCCAGACACACGACAGCGTAAAATGCTGGCTTTGACCCAACCATGCAGAGGAAACACGCCCACTGGCTAAACGACAGCCCTGCACCAGGAAAGGACCGGCCCAAGTTCCACAAGATGGTAACGGAAGGGGTCCAGAAGCGCTCAGAGAACAAGTTACACGTTGCCCGATGAGACGACTGACCTCTCAGGGCCAACACACCGACAACATTTAAAACAACTTGTCAGTGGAAATCACACCAACTACACACACACACACACGATTTGACAAACACTTGCATGAAGACTTAAACGATATCCAACAGTAACTAAGCATGCATGAAGACAAATCGGGAGTCGATGCACACACACACACACACACACACACACACACACACACACACACAGCCGACTCATGAACGATCGGCGAGCCAAAACGCGTCATCCGATAGGACGACCGACCAACGATCCATTAAGACTATGGTTCGGCTCAAGTGATGTGTAGTGGCAATGCTCGAGCGAGCTATTTCGACTTAGGCCTCACTGCTGCTCCAACCGGACTGCACTACTGCCGCAATTGGAACTCCCCGACTGGCAGATCTGGATTGTGCTCCAGACGCATTCCCACTGACTGGTAGCCTGAACTCGCGACCTGAACTGGCGATCCGAACTCTCTATGCCGAACTGTTTACGACCGACAATGACAAGGAAATAATAGCAGCGGAGCAAAGACACTACGAGAGGGGATATATTGATACGCGCTGCTAGCGCCGGTCATGGTCAAGCAAAGGAGCAACTCAGTGACAGTAGTAATTCAAATTAACGTAGTGAGGTGGAAGTACATTAAAAACAGGGTGTAAAATACACGATGGCGGGAACACGAGCCATGCACGGCTCACTCATCCTAAGGCTTCACTTATACACAGGAGGAACAAAAAATGGCAATTATTGTATCAAGGACCATTTGTGATTACAAAAATACTTCATCCAGGGGCCTATGTTTTGAAGGATGTGAAGAATGAAAAGGTGAAAGGAATGTATCCTCATCACTTGTTGAAGGAATTTCATGATGACTGAAAATCCTGAAGATTGAAGATATTATTCATTTCAAATAACATTGATTAGACAGTTTTCCATTGAAACTGTGAACCATACTTAGGATATTTTGTTTCTTTTTGCAATTTAGTAGTTAGTTTTTCTTTTCAGGCATAATGTTCAAGATGTATGCAGACATTGTATATTTGTTTCTCAATGTAGACATAAGTTTTCTTTCCAGAATGCAGAGAATTTAGTTATAGTATGACTGATTTCTTTTAATTTTTAATTAATTAATTAATAATAACTTCAATCAGGTCTCACAATGCATAATGACCATGGGTTAGTGATTCAAATGAATCTGGTCTATGGCAAGATATTTTTTGCTTATGTCAAATTTGAGAATGTCAGTGTATGTATCTTTTTTAGCTCACTGAGATGAAGTCATGCTGTTCGGAAGAGGTAACCAGTTCTCAGCTAAAAACCACTTATACTTTGTTTCAATCTTTTGTAATAGACATTTTCTTTGTAATTGTATTATTGTTGTAACATACCTGTGTATGTAAATTTTGTCATGTCAATTGTTACTCACGAAGTTACCAACTAAGGGAATGGTGAGCATTTACAAGCACATCAACAAGTGGTAAGATGCATCTGAAAGATGATGAGCATAAGTTGAGATGCCATCACCAATTGGGTTAGTGTCTAGTGCATCCTCTGGTTGAGTTTCTTTTGTGAAGAGTGTTTAAATTCATTTCAAAAACTATTCATATTGTAAATATTCTATTGTTTATTGTTATTCAATTAAATTTTTTTTGAAACTTCCTGGCAGATTAAAACTGTGTGCCAGACCGAGACTCGAACTCGGGACCTTTGCCTTTCGTGGGCAAGTGCTCTACCAATTGAGCTACCCAAGCACGACTCACGCCCCGTCTTCACAGCTTCACTTCTGCCAGTGCCTCGTCTCCTACCTTCCAAACTTAACAAAAGCTCTCCTGCGAACCTTGCAGAACTAGCACTCCTGAAAGAAAGGATATGGGGAGACATGGCTTAGCCACAGCCGGGGGATGTTTCCAGAATGAGATTTTCACTCTGCTGCGGAGTGTGCGCTGATATGAAACTTCCTGGCAGATTAAAACTGTGTGCCGGACTGTGACTCGAACTCGAGACCTTTGTCTTTCGCAGGAAAGTGCTCTGCAAGGTTCACAGGAGAGCTTCTGTTAAGTTTGGAAGGTAGGAGACGAGGTACTGGCAGAAGTAAAGCTGTGAGGACGGGGCGTGAGTCGTGTTTGGGTAGCTCAGTTGGTAGAGTAGTTGCCGGCGAAAGGCAAAGGTCCCGAGTTCGAGTCTTGGTCTGGCACACAGTTTTAATCTGCCAGGAAGTTTCATATCAGCGCACACTCCGCTGCAGAGTGAAAATCTCATTCTGGAATTTTTTTTTACAAATGAGAAATATGAGGATGGTGAATCTACCCCGAGGTTTTCCTTGGTTTCCCTTTGTGGGGATTGGCCGAATGCCCAGATTGAAAGTTTGAGAGTCCCCAAGGCACGTGACAGAATCTTTGAGTGATGATGAAAAAAGATTCTCATCACATTTCATGCCATCCTGTGGGTGGATATGTGGCCACTCCTTCAGCAAGGTCCTAGCAGGCACATGGGGGGAGGGGTTTATTAGTGATTGGGAGCTCCAATGTTAGGCAGGTGATGGAGCTCCTTAGGGAAACAGTGGAAAGGTCGGGGAAGAAGGCCAGCGTTCACTCTGTCTGCTTGCCGGGGGGTCTCATCTGAGATGTGGAGGAGGACCTGCCGGCGGCGATAGAGAGCACTGGGTGCACCCGGCTGCAAATTGTTGCTCATGTTGGCACCAATGACTCCTGCCGTCTGGGTTCAGAGGTCATCCTCAGTTCATACAGGCGGTTGGCGGAGTTGGTGAAGGCGGAAAGCCTCACTCGCGGGGTGGCATCTGAGCTAATTATTTGTAGTATCGTTCCCATAACCGATCACAGCCCTCTGGTTTGGAGCCAAGTGGAAGGCTTAAACCAGAGGCTCAGACGATTCTGTGATCTGGGGCGCAAATTTCGCGACCTCCACTATCGGGTGGAGAAATGTAGGGTCCCCCTGAGTAGGTCAGGCGTGCACTACACGCAGTAAGTGGCTATAATGGTAGCGGAGTATGTGTGGAGTGCACATGTGGGTTTTTTAGGTTAGAGAATTCCCTCCCTAGGCCCGAAAAGACGTCTCCTGAGACGCAGCAAGGTAGGAGTAGGCAAAATGCAACAGGGAATAACAATATTAATCTGCTACTAGTAAACTGCAGGAGCGTCTACAGAAAGGTACCAGAACTGCTCTCATTAATAAATGGTCACAGTGCCCACATAGTACTAGGGACAGAAAGTTGGCTGAAACCATATGTAAACAGTAATGAAATTCTAAACTCAGATTGGAATGTATACCGCAGAGACAGGCTGGATAGTGAAGGGGGAGGGTGTTTATAGCGATAAGAAGTGCAATAGTATCGAAGGAAATTGGCGGAGATCAGAAATGTGAAATAATTTGGGTGAAGGTCACGGTTAAGGCAGGCTCAGACATGGTAATAGGATGTCTGTATAGGACCCCTGGCTCAGCAGCTGTTGAGGCTGTGCACCTGAAGGATAATTTGGAAAATATGTCGAGTAGATTTCCCCACCATGTTATAGTTCTGGGTGGAGATTTTAATTTGCCGGATATAGACTGGGAGACTCAAACGTTCATAATGGGTGGCAGGGACAAAGAATCCAGTGAATTTTTTTTAAGTGCTTTATCTGAAAACTACCTTTAGCAGTTAAACAGAGAACCGACTCATGGCGATAAAATATTAGACCTCCTGGTGACAAACAGACCCGAACTATTTGAAACAGTTAACACAGAACAGGGAATCAGCGATCATAAAGCGGTTACTGCATCGATGATTTCAGCCGTAAATAGAAATATTAGAAAAGGTAGGAAGATTTTTCTGTTTAGCAAAAGTGACAAAAAGCAGATTTCAGAGTACCTGATGGCTCAATACAAAAGTTTTGTCTCAAGTACAGATAGTGTTGAGGATCAGTGGACAAAGTTCAAAACCATCATACAATATGTGTTAGATGACTATGTGCCAAGCCAGATCATAAGAGATGGAAAAGAGCCACCGCGGTACAGCAACCGAGTTAGAAAACTGCTGCGGAAGCAAAGGGAACTTCACAGCAAACATAAACATAGCCAAAGCCTTGCAGACAAACAAAAACTACGCGAAGTGAAATGTAGTGTGAGGAGGGCTATGCGAGAGGAGTTCAATGAATTCGAAAGTAAAGTTCTATGTACTGACCTGGCAGAAAATCCTAAGAAATTTTGGTCTTATGTCAAAGCGGTAGGTGGATCAAAACAAAATGTCCAAACACTCTGTGACCAAAATGGTACTGAAACAGAGGATGACAGACTAAAGGCCGAAATACTAAATGTCTTTTTCCAAAGCTGTTTCACAGAGGAAGACTGCACTGTAGTTCCTTCTCTAGATTGTCGCACAGATGACAAAATGGTAGATATCGAAATAGACGACAGAGGGATAGAAAAACAATTAAAAGCGCTCAAAAGAGGAAAGGCCGCTGGATCTGATTGGATACCAGTTCGATTTTACACAGAGTACGCGAAGGAACTTGCCCCCCTTCTTGCAGCGGTGTACCGTAGGTCTCTAGAAGACCGTAGTGTTCCAAAGGATTGGAAAAGGGCACAGGTCATCCCCGTTTTCAAGAAGGGACGTCGAACGCATGTGCAGAACTATAGACATATATCTCTGACGTCGATCAGTTGTAGAATTTTGGAACACGTATTATGTTCGAGTATAGTGACTTTTCTGGAGACTAGAAATCTACTCTGTAGGAATCAGCATGGGTTTCGCAAAAGACGATCGTGTGAAACCCAGCTCACGCTATTCGGTCACGAGACTCAGAGTGCCATAGACATGGGTTCCCAGGTAGATGCCGTGTTTCTTGACTTCCGCAAGGCGTTCGATAGAGTTCCCCACAGTCGTTTAATGAACAAAGTAAGAGTGTATGGACTATCAGACCAATTGTGTGATTGGACTGAAGAGTTCCTAGATAACAGAACGCAGCATGTCATTCTCAATGGAGAGAAGTCTTCCGAAGTAAGATTGATTTCAGGTGTGCCACAGGGGAGTGTTGTAGGACCGTTGCTATTCACAATGTACATAAAAGGCCCTGTGGATTACATCGGAAGTTCACTGAGGCTTTTTGTGGATGATGCTGTGGTATATTGAGAGGTTGTAACAATGGAAAATTGTACTGAAATGCAGGAGGATCTGCAGCGAATTGACGCATGGTGCAGGGAATGGCAATTGAATCGCAATGTAGACAAGTGTAATGTGCTGCGAATACGCAGAAAGAAAGATTCTTTATCATTTAGCTACAATGTAGCAGGTCAGCGACTAGAAGCAGTTAATTCCATAAATTATCTGGGAGTATGCATTAGGAGTGATTTAAAATGGAATAATCATATAAAGTTGATCGTCGGTAAAGCAGATGCCAGACTGAGATTCATTGGTAGAATCGTAAGGAAATGCAATCTGAAAACAAAGGAAGTAGGTTACAGTTGTTCGCCCACTGCTTGAATACTGCTCAGCAGTGTGGGATCCCTACCAGATATGGTTGATAGAAGAGATAGAGAAGATCTAACGGAGAGCAGTGCGCTTCATTACAGGATCATTTAGTAATCGCGAAAGCATTACGGAGATGATAGATAAACTCCAGTGGAAGACTCTACAGGAGAGACGCTCAGTAGCTTGGTAAGGGCTTTTGTTGAAGTTTCGAGAACATACCTTCACCGAGGAGTCAAGCAGTATATTGCTCCCACCTATGTATATCTCGCGAAGAGACCATGGGCATAAAATCAGAGAGATTAGAGCCCACACTAGATACGGGTAGTTCGCGAACGAACGGGTGCAAAGGAATGGTTCACCAAGATGAACGAAAGGAGCGAGGAACGAATTCCAAGGAACGGTCGGTTCATAGTTCATTTCGCTCGCGGCAGTCTACTTATAGTTCCCGGGAATTAGGAACGATTGGTTCATAGTTCACTTTGGTTGCGGCGGTCTACTTATAGTCCCCATGAACGGGGAACGATCGGTTCATAGTTCATTAGTTCACTTTGGTCGCGGCAGTCACTTCGGCAGTTCTCGTTCCACCCTCGGTTGCGTGCTCGTCTCAGTCTCGGTCTCCCTTGGCCGCACTCGTCGTTCTTCGCATGACCACCTGGCGCAGTTCCACTGCCGACTGCTCCTAGTTAGTTCAGTATCCCGTTGTTCGTTTTGTTCACTGCACTCGCCTATTTTACATGTGTTCCAAACTGTTGTTGCACTTGGTTCTGGCTATTCAGCGTCCATGGTCGGTAATCGAAAAGTATTTTATAGTTATGTAAATTACACAAAAATTACGTTGTATGTAACAGGTGCGTCTTTTCAGGTAACAAAAGGGAATATCAGCTCACTTCATTATATCGATGAACAGCAGAAGACATACTTATCACAAGACAAGTTTTTTTTAATTCGTAAGTTTTTTGGTTTCATCTACTTGATTTAGCAGCTAACTTTCAATAATTTGCTTAATATTTAGTTTAAGAAAATTCATATAAAACGATTTTCGTGTATCTTTCATATACAAAACATTACATTTTGGAAGCCTCTAATTATTTTTGAGTTTGGTTGTTTCCAATTTGCATTACCTGCTAGTTTGGTTCCCATAAAAAAAGTGGTTTGTGGGTCATTTTGGCTCAGTAGGTAAAGGAGTGCCTCTCCATTTGAAAAAATAGATTGCCATAAAATCGTATTTACTTATTATCTCAAAAACATTTGTTCGGGAGAAGCTTTCAAACCAAAAACTTTATTACTGCGAACTTAATTATTATTATTATTGTTGCATTAACTTTAATAATGCAACATAAAAACCTAATTTTTACTAAGCGTGTGACGCAAGTATATTTTTAGGTTTCAGATACATATTTTAACGGTTTTTGTGATAATATTTACTATATAAGTGACGTATTAGTGGTTTCTTCATTCACCTCTGCCTTTCTTGTGTTGTGACCTGATATTTGTGAGTGTTTCGTATCGAGCAACTTAACCTCTTGCCTGTGTTTACATTCCGCGCTGACCAGTTGCAGCTGTAGCGGCGCATCGAAAGCTAAGTACTGATTAATTGTTTGTGTATAGTGGTTTATTTAGGAACTTTAGTAGTCTTCAACCGGTGTTCTTGGTGTTTTCTGGTGAAATAATTTCAGAAGAACCTTTTGGGAACTGTTTACAGCTTCGTTACTGTGTCATTAGACGTTTGATTCTCTTTCTGTATTAGTCTTTTGTTATATTCACATTTGCTGTTTATTAATACTGTTAATAATAGTAGTTACTTCCCTTGTAGAGTAAGTTTGTGATTATTGTAGTCAGGGTTTTAACATCTTCTTATTGTTGTAGCAGAACTTAGAAAAAGTAAAATTTTACCATGAGTGAGAAGTGTGGGCTTTGCCGTAGGTTCGTGAGTAGTGGATTGCGGTGTGAGACTTGTTCGAAGTATTTTCACTGGGGGGAATGCAGTGGGGAAGCCAGTGGGCATTCTGGTGAGATCCTCTCCTGGAGCTGCAGGTTATGTAGCAAGAGTAAATTGATAGAGGAGCAGGAGCGTAAGATCTGTGCCCTTCAGGTGCAGTTGAAAAACGCACAGGAGGAGCTAGATAGGATGAGGAGGGAGAAGGGGGTTGGGGAATAGGAGCTGGCTGTTGGCAAGAGATCTGCTAGGAGAAGAAGATTTTCAGATAGTTTTACTATTGGTGTTTACAATAGATATGACCAACTGTCAGAGTCTAGTGGAGAGGAATCTCTAGTAGCTGTAGATGTAGGAAGTATGCAGCAGACCTAGAACAGTTGCAAAGTCGAAGAGGAAGAAGAAGGTTCTGCTGTTAGGTAGTTCTCATGGCAGAGGTGTAGGCCAGCAGTTGCAGGAAGTGCTGGGGAGCGAGTACTAGGCCACCAGCATTGTGAAGCCTAATGCAGGGTTGGCTCAGGTGACTGTTAACATAGGGGGGTTATGTAGGGATTTTACTAAAGAGGATCAGGTAGTGATTGTGGGTGGGGCTGGTAATAGTATTGATAGGGATGGGGAGTATAACATAGATGGTGACCTGGAAAAGATAGCCACTCAGACTGGCAACACGAATGTGCATTTCGTGGAACTGTTTCAGCGTCACGATCGACCTCATCTTAATACAGCCGTCAGGCGTAATAACATCAGACTTGGGGGTGCGCTGATGACAGAAAGCATGGGTCACATTTCAGTGGTGTCGGTTGAGTCTATCAGCAGGACGGGTTTCACTAGACATGGCCTGCACCTCAACAGGTATGGGAAGAGGAGGTTGGCAAAGCTTATAGGTGATAGCATAGATGGGGGTAGTGGGATCACTCATGGGAAAATTCCTGCAGTAGTGGGTGTTAGAGCTGCACCTTTTTTAGACTGAAGTCAGCTGATAGGTATTCCTGCTTAAGGGAAGTCTCTCTAACAAGGGAATCACTTTTGACAAAGCTTAGGTATCCGAGTAATGAGGGAATTAGTATATTTCATCAAAATATACAAGGTATTAGAGATAAAGTTAGTGAACTGCTTGTAGATGTTGACTCTGAAATTATTGGTATATCTGAACACTTCTTAAAAAAGGAGATAATTCAGAGGCTTCCTTTACCAGGATACAGGTTGGCTGGTTGCTTTTCGAGGAGCTCTTTGCGGTGTGGGGGAGTAGCCATGTATGTGAAAAACGGCATCACATTTGAGTCAATTGATGTTTCAAAGTATTGCACTGAAAAGGTGTTTGAATGTTGTGCAGGTGTGGTTAAATTTAACGGAGCTAAACTTGTAACTGTTGTTATTTATAGATCCCCAGACTCCGATTTCACAACATTTTTGCTAAAGCTAGAGGAGGTTCTTGGTTCACTTTATAGGAAATACAAAAAGTTAGTTATATGTGGTGACTTCAATATTAATTGTATAAGTGATTGTGCAAGGAAGATGATGCTGGTAGACCTCTTTAATTCGTATAATCTTATGCAAACCGTATTCTTTCCAACGAGAGTGCAAGGGAACAGTAGAACAACCATAGACAACATTTTTGTTCATTCCTCATTACTAGAAGTGCATTCTGTTAGCAAAAAGGTGAATGGCCTTTCAGATCATGATGCGCAAATTTTAACTTTAAGAGATTTTTATGCTGCAACACGTGTTAAATATAGTCATCAGCAGTTCAGGAAAGCTGATCCAGTTGCTGTAGAGACCTTTGTAAACCTTATAAAGGAACAAGAGTGCCGAGATGTTTATAGCGCTGATACAGTAGACGATAAATATAATGCTTTTCTCAAGACTTTTCTCATGCTCTTTGAAAGTTGCTTTCGGTTAGAACGTTTAAAACAGGGTACTAGCACAAACAGGCAGCCTGGGTGGCTGACTAGAGGGATAAGAATATCTTGTAGAACAAAGTGGCAATTATATCAAAACGTTAGAAACAGTCAAAATATGAATGCAGCAGTCCATTACAAACAGTATTGTAAGGTGCTTAAAAATGTTATTAGGAAGGCAAAAAGTATGTGGTATGCAGATAGAACAGCTGTCTCAGGATAAAATTAAAACCATATGGTCAGTCGTAAAGGAAGTTGCTGGTCTGCAGAGACAGGTCGAGGATATAGAATCCTTGCGTAGTGGGAATGTCTGTGTTACTGATAAGTCGCAAATATGTACAGTATTTAATAATCACTTTCTGAATATAGCAGGTGAATTAAATAGAAACCTAGTCCCGACAGGGAATCATATAGCGCTCTTAGAAAAAAGTGTTCCAGGACTGTTACCTGAAATGCTCCTCCATGATACTGACAAGAGGGAGATTGAGTTAATAATTAAATCACTAAAGACCAAGAACTCGCATGGATACGACGGGGTATCTAGCAGAATACTGAAGTATTGTTCTATGTATGTTAGCCCAGTTCTCAGCCATATCTGTAACTTTTCCTTTAGGAGTGGTCGGTTTCCTGACCGATTAAAGTACTCGGTAGTGAAGCCACTTTATAAAAAGGGAGACATTGATAATGTTGACAATTTTAGACCTATTTCTATGCCATCGGTGTTTGCTAAAGTTATCGAAAAGGTTGTATATACAAGGTTACTGGAGCATTTAAATTCACATAATTTGCTGTCAAATGTTCAGTTTGGTTTTAGAAATGGTTTAACAACTGAAAATGCTATATTCTCTTTTCTCTGTGGGGTTTTGGACGGATTAAATAAAAGGTTGCGAACGCTAGGTGTTTTCTTTGATTTAACGAAGGCTTTTGACTGTGTTAACCACAAAATATTACTGCAGAAGTTGGACCATTATGGAGTAATGGGAGTAGCTTACAATTGGTTCGCCTCTTACTTTAAGAACAGAAAGCAGAGGGTAATTCTCCGCAATATTGAGAGTGGTAGTGATGTTCAGTCCCAATGGGGCACTGTTAAGTGGGGCGTTCCCCAAGGGTCGGTGCTGAGGCCACTGCTGTTTCTTATTTATATAAATGATATGCCTTCTAGTATTACAGGTGATTCAAAAATATTTCTGTTTGCTGATGACACCAGCTTGATAGTGAAGGATCTTGTTTGTAATATTGAAACAGTAACAAATAATGTAGTTCA
The DNA here is from genome assembly GCF_023864275.1 of Schistocerca cancellata. Taxonomy (NCBI): domain Eukaryota; kingdom Metazoa; phylum Arthropoda; class Insecta; order Orthoptera; family Acrididae; genus Schistocerca; species Schistocerca cancellata. The sequence goes on along the minus strand of NC_064626.1, from coordinate 1,096,622,035 downwards.
TGAAATAAGTTCGTGGCTTGTGGAAAATAATTTGATGCTAATTCACAGTAAGACTCAGTTTTTACAGTTTCTAACTCACAATTCAACAAGAACCGATATTTTGATCAGACAGAATGGGCATATTATAAGCGAGACGGAACAGTTCAAATTCCTAGGCTTTCGGATAGATAGTAAGCTGTTGTGGAAAGCCCATGTCCAGGATCTTGTTCAGAAGCTAAATGCTGCTTTATTTACCATTAGAACAGTATCTGAAATAAGTGACATTTCAACACGAAAAATAGTCTACTTCGCATATTTTCATACGCTTATGTTGTATGGTATTATTTTTTGGGGTAATTCTTCTGATTCAAAAAGGGTATTTTTGGCTCAAAAACGGGCTGTTCGAGCTATATGTGGTGTAAGTTCGAGAACCTTTTGTCGACCCCTATTCAAAAATCTGGGAATTCTGACATTGCCCTCACAGTATATATTTTCTTTAATGTCGTTTGTTGTTAGCAATATTAGCCTATTCCCAAGAGTTAGCAGCTTTCACTCAGTTAATACTAGGGAGAAATCAAATCTGCATGTAGAATGCACTTCCTTGACTCTTGTGCAGAAAGGAGTGCAGTATTCTGCTGCATCCATTTTCAATAAGCTACCACAAGAACTCAAAAATCTTAGCAGTAGCCCAAACTCTTTTAAGTCTAAACTGAAGAGTTTCCTCATGGCTCACTCCTTCTATTCTGTCGAGGAGCTCCTGGAAGAGCTAAAAAAATTAAGCAAATTCCAGTGTTACATTGTTGATTGTCTTCATTTAAACTTGCGACTTGTCACCTGAATATGTTTTTTTTTATATTTCATTTTATCTGTTTCTAATATCGTATTATAATTTCACGTATTGACTTGCTCCATGACCATGGAGACTTCTCCTTAATTTGGTCCCACGGAACAATAAATAAATAAATAAAATAAATGAGAAAACCACATTTTATTTTATGCTTCCATAAAGTCTCTACTTCACCTAAGAACTCAGAGATAACGGGAAGTATATATAGGGTGTAAACGATTATTGTTTACGACGTAGCATAGCTATGTAGTGGAAGTCGAAACGAACAATTTTATACAAGACGCTTGTGGTCTATTAACTTGGGAAACAGCCACCAACAAGTTTACAAGACTACATGAGCTATAGCCCATGCGTGAGATTTTCATGTTCTCTTCTCCAGCTCTCTACACATCGTCATCGATTGTTTCGAAATTGTTTCCTGCATTTGCTTGTTATTTCTTCGTTGCCTAATTATTACATGTTTGTCTGTTTGTTGTATCTGCTCGTAACAGGCAACACATTGTCCATAATTGGCGAGCAGTCTGTACTCGGGGTCAGTTTTCCATGCGCCACCCTATTTTATTTCCCTGTGGTCAGCCACACAAGGCTTCAGTTGGCTAAACAAGAGGTGCTGCAGAATCACAGAAATTATTTTTAAAGGTGTGCAAGAATACTGCAATGAATAAAAACTCTATGCTCCAGGGGGGAGGCAAGTGCCTCCTCTTGGTGCCCTCCATCCTTCAGTCACCTACACTACTAGTTTTCAGTTTTTCATAAGAACCATATATCAAGCACAAATGAATGGTGAAAGAGTAAAAATGAACGGTTACCAAAAAAGAACGATCAACAGTGAACTAGTTCCCAAGGATGAACGAGTTTGCCCATCTCTAGCCCACACAGAGGCATACCAACAATCCTTCTTTCCACGAACAATACGAGACTGGAATAGAAGGGAGAACCGATAGATGTACTCAAGGTACCCTCCGCCACACACCGTCAGGTGGCTTGCGGGGTATGGATGTAGATGTAGATGTAGATAAACTAATTAAAGCTAGCTAAACGCGCTATGCATATAAGCTGCATTTCAGTAATTTTCAAGCAGCACAGACTTGTTAGCATGATATTGTACTTCATTATATTATGTGCACTCCAATGTATAATTTAGGTTAAATTTTCAATTGATAGTATATGGACTAATAAGAAAATGTTACTACAGATATTTCTATATAGTGGACATTAATAGTATACAGCGCCATGACCAATCATCGACGTAATGTTGCATGAACACTATTATTTGTTTTTGCCCTAAAACGTTCGTCCAGAAGAGGGGCATATATGATGTATCATGCAAAACGAGAGAAACCAGCCTGACTTGATGTGACCATACTAGAGAGAGAGACAAATATATTCTTTATTACCCTGTGGCGGATAGCGGTCAGATAATTATTCTTAGTGTAGGAAGTCTTTGTTCTTGTTGAGAAGTAATTCATTAGGAATTTTCATTCATGTGAAGTAGAAATAGACGCCATTTCGAGATTTTGAAGGAAATTGTATTATTTATCTGTATATATGAACAGATAATTCATGTTACAAGAAGTATTTCATTGACACAAAAGTCAATAAAAGATTGTTCATTTCAAGAAGGTACGTGTTAATTTCACAATTGAACTATAGTTAAATTATGATCTATTAATGAATACCAGCTCCAGAACATTTCCGATGGGAGCGTTCTGTTCTAATTAAATAGTTAGATGTTTTCTTTGGAAAAGGAGTAATTTCACGGATCAGTTAAATCCACCAATGTCGGACATTTCTAAGAACTGGAAGCAAATCTGATTGCTATGCAACAGAGCCCAGATGAATATTTCTCTGTAACTTTGATTAACATTTTGAGCTTCAATACAGTGTTTGCAGCAGCTGGAGCAGATCATTACAACAACGGAAGCATGTAATGTGAAACCAGTTTCACACTTCAGCCTGTATCAAACCAACGGTGTAGGTATTCACCACAACAGAGCACACACAGTGACTCATACATATAAAGACAAACACAAGGTGGTGTGGGAAACATATAGAGAGAGACACTCACTCAATATAAATGCTCATCAGAGAGACTTTATACTGACAGACGTCTCTGGTTCTGATGCTTCAGCATCCACTGCTATGGTGGACTGGAAGGGAGGAGAGGGCTACATTCACAGCAGAGGAGAAACTTAAAAGTGGGACAAAAAAGACAGGAAGAAAACGATGATGATTAGTGTTTTAGGGCGCACAACAGCGAGGTTATCAGCGCCCGCGGAAAGAAAACGACAAAAGCTACCCTGACCTCTGTGAGTGCTGGCTGGTCCAATGTGAATGTGGCCCTGGTTCACAAATACACTAGCTAACAAGGTCCGTAGGTCTTTTATTTATTCTTCCTGAATAATAAAAAACACAGGAAAGAGAATACCGAAACGTTGCAGAGATGCCCAGCTCTGGAGAGTTTCGCCAAAAACAAGAAGGAAATTGATCACTAAATATAGCAAGAGGCCATCAAGGTTCACTGTATGAAGTTGTTCAACACATGACAACTCTGCTTACGCAATCACCACACACTCTCAACCTTCCAATGATCATACGCAATGTGGGTGTTTCGACAGTCTTTCAGAGTTCTGAAGACCACAATGTCAGTGATCTACAGTAGCTGTGGTAACTCCTTCAGTATCAACAGAATTTCTTTGCTCTCGTAACTGCAGGAGTGCCAGGAGCAGGTGACCTCTTGCTGCTGCTGCCCAGCTCAGAATGTGATTGTCTTTGCTGACGAAGAATATATGGAGCCCCTCCATGCCAGCACTAGTGCGGAGACCAATACAATATATTGTACAGACATCTCTGCAAAATGTTTAGTACTCGAACAGCAGGGTCACAGGATATGGGTCTGTGCATCTGGGTGCGATCATGCTCTAATAGAGTATCATCAAGGAGATAGTAGACAGATAAAGAGATTGAATGATACCAGTTATAAGAGCAGAGGGAAAAAAATGCCATGGCAAGCGCCATGAGAAGGAAGCCTCTGCAATAGTCTGGGCTGGTAGCAGAGCTACTGCTGGATTAGTGCCAATAGCGACAGTTCATGATGGAATGCGAGTAGATATTAGTGGAGAGGTCTTTCTGTTGAAGCTGATCTCCGACAGTATCTTCTGACGAAGCTACAACGTCAGCGTAGCTGTAACATACCAAGTCATCGCATGAGAGGTCAAATTTATTATAAAATCGGCCGCTCGTTGAGTGGGCCGTGAGGGATAGGTTTGTGTCTTGTGTGTTTGACTTCCCTGTGTGTGCTGACTAGTTGGCTGTATGAATACAAGTGTAATGCAGGGGATCGCTGATATGTCATTGTTTTTGAGGTAAATGAAACCTATCATACATAGCTGACTTTCTCTATGGAAAGTGTTTTTGGGCGTTTATGCTTCTATGTGTGGTTTTGTTCTAGTTCCCCAGATTCAGGGTGAAGCGGTTTCTCGAGTGTCCCCTGATGATGTATTGTCATTTGACGATTTTTTTGAATACCTCTACGAGAGTATCGAGGTGAAATTCAATACGTATGTCCATGGTGCTTGTGTTCTTGGAGGATTGTTTATGGGCCATAGTACCTGGCTCTGTATAACCCTTTAGTGACTAAATAATTTCCAGCAGTTGTAGACTTTTTACGAACACTTTATTGGACTAAGAAGCCATTCATAAAGTCATTTAAATCTTGAAAGTGAGAATTTAGCTGACGATTATAAAAAAATTAGTGGGAACTATTGTTCTCACCGAACTCTGGAATAACTTCACTTGCCAATATAAAAAAAAATGTATATCCTTTATTTTTTAGTACAAAAATGTTAAACATTACATTTATATTTGTATTAGTTCATATTGCCCTTTGAGTTCACTAAGGTGATGTACTATGGAACTTAGAGAAGCATGGTGCCATACACAAAGGTACACGACAGTTGATACACATTACTTTTGTTCTCTTTTCTTTGTTCTTGGTGCTACATTGGCGGCATCTTCTGTTTGTTGTACCTTTTGCAGGCAAATGAGTTCCAACTTTTTCCTAACGAACCTCATCTGGTACTCCAGACACGCCTCTTTTTGGTGTTTGAAAATGAATGGGCCCTCCTCTTCACTTACAACTTGAGAAGCCAGAGATAATCTGCCTTGCCAAGTGCAATCTAAAGTTTAGCTGGTCTGCTTCTGTCTTCTGTAGCTTCCACATAATGTAGGAATTGACAACTGCCAAATATACAAGAAAAAACTCCTCCCATTATTTTATTATACAATGCCACAGCCAATGGGCAGAATACTTCACTTCTGCTTCCATCTTTGTTTCTTCTCAAAACAATTGTAATGTGTTTGGGATTGTGGTAATTTGATTATATATAAACAGATTTACTGTCCTGCCACTTCACTGCTGCAACAAATGACCTGACAGAAAATTCGAATTCTCCCCTGCTAAGTCTAGAATTTTTTTCAACGTATCAGGCAAATCCTTCCTGTTTGAATGAACAGTTCCAATGCCATAAAGTCCACGAGACTGCAACTCTTCCATTATTCATACTGTTGTAAAATAATTGTCAAATGCTACCAGACTTTTGCTGCCAGACATTGCCTTTGTTAGAGTAAGCACAACTTCTTCACCCAAAGTAAATTCAGATGTATCATTTGTATCTCTTTTTCCAGTGTAATGTCGAAATTTATGATGAGCCCAGTACTAGCATCAGCTATGCACCACACTACATATCCACACTACACTGGCTTCATTGGCATATATTGTTTGAGTGTTTGAAGGCCACCATATATTCGTCAACTGCTAAAACAGAAGATGGTTTGTACACTTTACAAAGCTTATTTGATATTACGCTGATGACAGGTCGAATTTTGTGTAACTTGTCATAACCTGGTTTTCCTTTTTTGACACACGCGCTGTTGTCATTGCAATGCAGATTCTCAACAATTTATTTGCATCAAAGCTTTGTCATGACTGGTGAGATAGCAGTTACTCCAAGAATAGGATCACTGCTCCAATAATTTCCGAGTTGTGTAAGCTGATGAACACCCAGCAAAATAAGCATCCCCAAAAAGGCTTTTAGCTCAGGAACAGTAATGTCTTGCCTATTGGAAAATAATTTAGATTTTTTCTTCCCTGACTTCACAACACACCTTTCCTGCCCTGCATATGAGTTCATCTGACTGCAAACATTAAGCAACAGCTCCTCTGTAAATATAGACACGAAATATTTTATTTCTTTACCAGGCTTTGAGAAATTTGCAATATTTTCTGCGCTTTCTTCTAATTTCAGTGGAAGATTTTTAAAATAAGAAATATTCTCATTCCAAATTTTATCACTAGAATAAAATGTTGCAGCAGCTGTTTCTGGGATTGAATCAGATACACTTGCCTGACAAGGAGACATGTTCCAAATTTCACTAGTGTCTATTCTCAAATTGAAACAGTTGTCTTCATTTGAAACATAATGTTATCACTGTTTTCCTTCAAAATCTGTGAAGTATTTGGTGACTCAAAATAAACATCAGAGTCAGCATCGATATCTGAATCTTCTACATTTTCTGGTAACGCATACAAAATCCTGAAAACCACTACTGGCGTCAGTCCAGGCATTCTAAACAAACAATAACTGCGATGCCGATTGCGCAGCTATATGCATTGCACTTCACACAAGTTGAGTGGGAAGAAGTTCCCACTAACTTACCTTGTAATATTTACGTAATTTTCAGTCAAATACGTCAAATATACACGAATACTATCTCCCTCCTAAATATAAAAGTAGATAAATACAACACAAGTCACTTCACACGTAAAAGGAGAGCACAGTATACAAAAAACGCTGTAGCGGTCGAAACAGTGGTTCGTTTTCACAAGGTCTTTGGTTTTCACGCAGAAACTGCGGTTTTCCATTGATTGACTAACAAGGTAGAAATACAACTGCTTTCGCGCACCCGTTGACAATCTTCATGTAGTTAGCACACTCCAACAGAGATGGCAGCACAAATTAAAAGTGGGAACATGGATTACCACTGAACTCACAGCGATAACAGATAAGTAGGAACTATAGTTCCCACTGGTCAATAAATGGTGTAAATGTGTTGGAGCTGCATAAACCCTGTCTGGAGCTGCATAAATCCAGACTGGAGCTATGAATGCCATCAAAGGTCTGATATGTGGACATCGACACCTTCCTATTTAGTGTGATTTGCCTGTTAAGCATGGTGTTCAGTTGTTTGAGCCTTGTGTGTGCTTTGTTGGTGATGCATGTGGTCCAACCCACAAGAGTTTCTGATTCTTCCAGATATCAAGGTGCCTGAGATTTCACAGAAAGTTTTGGGCGTGTGTATAGAGTAATTTGTCTACAGTGTTGGTATTTGTACAGAAGTTTCGGCCTGTTCTTATTTCAATTTCCAGGAGTGTATTTTATGTTTTATTGTTTAAAAACAATACGCCAATGTATTTTAGATATTCTCTTGCGTCTGCTATGTGTTGTACATACATTTTAAATTTGAATTACTACACCATTCACTAAAGTACAAGAGTTATTTAGTGTTAATAATTCGCAAAACCAGTAATATTATGTCTTCACGTGACACATGTCACATAGAGGGCGTGTCAAGCCCCGTCACACCGAGGTCTGCTGAACAAGTGCAGGTAAACAGAGACCTCAGTCTATGTGATTGCCGTAAGCTTAGTGACAACAGTGCATCCTAATTTAAGTTATACAATACAGGTTTGTTTCTAACAAGTGTTATGTTCATATGCAGATGTAATTGTGATTTTCTATGTTGTACTCTCTGATCGTAATGTGAATAAATTTTTAACTTCTAGCACTGAAGATGGTCACTCAGTGACAGAAAATCGATTTTGCGATAGTAAAAAATATACGACCAATGCTGTCTCTTTTTTCAAGTATAGAGGAAGAGGTGTTAGTATTGTGCTATGTATAGCTTGGGGGCACGTTTTTCTAGAAAAGGAAAAAAGAAGGGAAAAAACATAGTGTGAAGGTGTTATGGGGAATGTTGGATGTTTTATAATCATTATTATTATTATTTATTTGTATAATATTTTTTTACCAAGCTCCTAATCTTTTAGCTGCCTTCTTAAATAATTTATTGTTGCAATTTCTTTAATCTCTTTTGGTAATTTATTGTACAGTTTTATTTCTTGGTAGAAAATGCTGTTTTGTGTTTTATGCTTATTTTTTAGATCTTAGATATGAACCCTACAAACTTCAAAATCTGCAAACATCCACTTCATCTTTCATCGGGCTGATAACCTTTTCGCTTTGAGGTATTACTCCAAAAGGATTATTGGTCGCATATCCAGACATGTCGAATTTTACGTGAGGTACCTGATTACTTGATATGGGTCACAGTCTTTCATCCAGTAGGTGAAACCATCTGTATATATATATATATATATATATATATATATATATATATATATATATATATATATATATATATATATATTTGAAAGCAGTACATGTAAAGTTTGGAGAGCTCCAGAACACATATGCTAATATAGACAGTGGTCCGCAGCTCGTGGTCTCGCAGTCGCGTTCTCGCTTCACGAGCATGGGGCCCAAGGTTCAATTCCCGGCAGGGTTAGGGATTTTCACCTGCCTCGAGATGACTGGGTGTTTATTTTGTCCTCATCATTTCATCATAATTCATGAAAGTGGCGAGATTGGACTGAGCAAAGGTTTGGAATTTGTATGGGAGCTGATAACCACGCAGCTGAGAGCCCCACAAACCAAACATCATCATCATAATCACAGTGACTAGTCCTTCATAGAAGATAATGGCTCATTTGAAATTTGGCCTGGTGATGGAATCTCTTGCGCCATAACACCCATCCTATTGGTAAAATAAATTAATTTTACAGTATTCTTTAAAATTTATCATGGTTTCTCCGAAAACTGTATGCTTCTCTAACTTGCAAATGTCTATTTCAAAGTCACATGTCATGAGAGCCTCTTCGCTGCTTAAATCAATGTACTCCTTAAAACAGGCGTGCAGGTCAAAGGAGATTCTGCAGGTGATACTAACAAGTTCCATCCTCAACCTGAGACATTGCTGGAGGTTTCTGTAGTGGACAATATAAGGTTTGCTTGTTCCCCAGTCTTGTCAACAACTTTGGGATGGATCCATTTCACGGGACTAGGCACTCTGGACATAGTGGAAAGTCGCTGTGCTCATTGTGCAAATGAGTGGGATATTCCAACTCTACCTCCAGGCCATATCCCTCACTGGCATCCTCAGCCATATGTTCGATCTTTTCCTTCAAACGGACGATTTTCTTCTCATACAGCCATTGGGACCCTCCAAATACTAGACTTTGTTGCATGGCTCAGCTGTAGAGTTTGTTTACATCCTCGTAAAGGATGTAGCTTAAATCATCAGACAGTCTGTACTCCTTATTCAACATGGTGTATCGGTATCTGCTCTGGCAAAGCCCCCATTAATCCCACATTCTAAGAAGAGCACCAAAAATGGTTCAAATGGCTCTGAGCACTATGGGACTTAACAACTATGGTCATCAGTTCCCTAGAACTTAGAACTAATTAAACCTAACTAACCTAAGGACAGCACACAACACTCAGTCATCACGTGGCAGAGAAAATCCCTGACCCCGCCAGGAATCGAACCTGGGAACCCGGGCATGAGAAGCGAGAACGCTACCGCACGACCACGAACTGCGGACATAAGAGCACCATTCAACATCAGTCGACAGTTCAATGTTGACATGTTGTCTTCCTTAGCACTGCATCCCGCAAAAACCAAGGCAAGGTGAAATAGAATGCAGGATCGAGAATGTATGTGGCCAAGCAAACACTTAGGAACTTCAAGAAGATATCCGCAAGCAGGTATCCGTCAGTGTTCATGAATAATCTGGCATACTTGCGTAAATTACTGACACTGAACTCCTGCCAAATATTCACCACATGCTCATACTTTACATACATTATGGCTGTGCCTGTTACTTTACTGGAGAAAGTGGCTATGTCAGATAGTGTGGTTTTGTGGAGTCTCTTCATCAAATCCAGGTATTCGTATGGAAAGGCCCCTTCTTAGTCAAAAATAGTTCAAATGGCTCTAAGCACTGTGGGTCTTAACATCTGAGGTCATCAGTCGCCTAGACTTATAACTACTTTAAATCTAACTAATCTAAGGACATCACACACATCCATGCCTGAGGCAGGATTCGAACCTGTGACCATAGCAGCAGCGCAGTTCCGGACTGAAGCGCCTAGAACCGCTCGGTCACAGCGGCCGGCTCTTAGTCACAAACTGAAACTTTGCACCATTGGGTTATGTGGCTCTTTTGATATGCATATCAACCTGATGCATTGCTTCAACAAGTTTCGGAGGACTTGTGCCCTTGAAGTGAAGTGAATCCAGGAAATGGAGCGTTATTCTTGCCATGATTCTCTTTCAAAACGAGATGTACTTCTCAACGGTGTCTGGAAGACACAGACCTTATCACCCTTCAACCCAAAATCACCCTAGTGTTGAACTAGAAGGTGGGGATCACACCCACTCAAATTGTGGAAAAAGATGGACAGTGCCATGGCAGTTGGTACTTCAAATTGCATGCATTGTGAGCTGCACCATCGCATTTCCCCATTCTATAACAGTAGTCTTTATGAGGAACCCACAAATATGACAATCAACCTGGTTGTAAAATACATCATTCTCCTTCAAGTTGGTCATGGAGACATTGTCAGGACAAACATGATCAGCTTGCTACGCAAGTTTTTCAAGCTCAGCGAACAACCATCTCACAGGATTATCCCTGACATAAGATTCGAACTTGTTTTGGTTAGAGTGATACAGACACACAACTATATACGCAGCTGCATACAATACATGACATTTTGTGAAGGTAGGTTGCCTTCACAATGAGCCACAGTGGCAAGGAAATACTCGAATTCGGTATAAACAATGAAGGAACATCGCTCCTGGTGGTGGGCATTCTTAAACTTCAAGAACTTTTTACGCTCAATAGACATTTCCACACATACCGGTTGCTGACTTGAGGAGAGTGAGGTGCCTCTCAAGATACTCTCTCCTGGTAAAACAGTTGAGACATGTCTTGTACAGTATTTTATACTCAACTGGGTGGAAAGTGGGTGGGACATTTTGATCAACACGTAGTGTTGAAACGCCCCACCTGTTGCTTGTCTGGATTTTGCATGTGTTCGCCCCTGGCAAACAACTTACAGAGAAATCAGGAGTGGATTTGTACGCAAGAATGGATAACGCTAGATTTAAATGTGTACCTGTCACCCCTAATTAATCTTTGGTGGTATTGTTGACGATAAATCACACCTGTTTTTAATTCCAAACATGAACCATAACGAACACTTATGGGGTTCAATGATATCAGACAATTACACAAAAATAAAATAAAGCAAAAGGCTGAATTCAGGATCAAATTACTGAAATTAAAAGCTGTACTGAATCACAATAAATTTATTATCAACTTCAGACCAATGCTGAATAAAAAAAAAAAACAAATGAACCATTTACAAATCACCCTCCTGGCTGGGACTGGCAGTGAACTGTGTCAAAATCGGTACATCTACATCTACATCTATACTCCGCGAGCCACCTTACGGTGTGTGGCGGAGGGTACTTATTGTACCACTATCTGATCCCCCCTTCCCTGTTCCATTCACGAATTGTGCGTGGGAAGAACGACTGCTTGTAAGTCTCCGTATTTGCTCTAATTTCTCGGATCTTTTCGTTGTGACCATTACGCGAGATATATGTGGGCGGTAGTAATATGTTGCCCATCTCTTCCCGGAATGTGCTCTCTCGTAATTTCGATAATAAACCTCTCCGTATTGCGTAACGCCTTTCTTGAAGTGTCCGCCACTGGAGCTTGTTCAGCATCTCCGTAACGCTCTCGCGCTGACTAAATGTCCCCATGACGAATCGCGCTGCTTTTCGCTGGATCATGTCTATCTCTTCTATTAATCCAACCTGGTAAGGGTCCCATACTGATGAGCAATACTCAAGAATCGGACGAACAAGCGTTTTGTAAGCTACTTCTTTCGTCGATGAGTCACATTTTCTTAGAATTCTTCCTATGAATCTCAACCTGGCGCCTGCTTTTCCCACTATTTGTTTTATGTGATCATTCCACTTCAGATCGCTCCGGATAGTAACTCCTAAGTATTTTACGGTCGTTACCGCTTCCAATGATTTACCACCTATGGCATAATCGTACTGGAATGGATTTCTGCCCCTATGTATGCGCATTATATTACATTTATCTACGTTTAGGGAAAGCTGCCAGCTGTCGCACCATGCATTAATCCTCTGCAGGTCTTCCTGGAGTACGTACGAGTCTTCTGATGTTGCTACTTTCTTGTAGACAACCGTGTCATCTGCAAATAGCCTCACGGAGCTACCGATGTTGTCAACTAAGTCATTTATGTATATTGTAAACAATAAAGGTCCTATCACGCTTCCTTGTGGTACTCCCGAAATTACCTCTACATCTGCAGATTTTGAACCGTTAAGAATGACATGTTGTGTTCTTTCTTCTAGGAAATCCTGAATCCAATCACAAACCTGGTCCGATATTCCGTAAGCTCGTATTTTTTTCACTAAACGTAAGTTCGGAACCGTAGCAAATGCCTTCCTGAAGTCCAGGAATACGGCATCAATCTGCTCGCCAGTGTCTACGGCACTGTGAATTTCTTGGGCAAATAGGGCGAGCTGAGTTTCACATGATCTCTGTTTGCGGAATCCATGTTGGTTATGATGAAGGAGATTTGTATTATCTAAGAACGTCATAATACGAGAACACAAAACATGTTCCATTATTCTACAACAGATTGACGTAAGCGAAATAGGCCTATAATTATTCGCATCTGATTTATGACCCTTCTTGAAAATGGGAACGACCTGCGCTTTCTTCCAGTCGCTAGGTACTTTACGTTCTTCCAGCGATCTACGATAAATTGCTGATAGAAAGGGGGCAAGTTCTTTAGCATAATCACTGTAGAATCTTAAGGGTATCTCGTCTGGTCCGGATGCTTTTCCGTTACTAAGTGATAGCAGTTGTTTTTCAATTCCGATATCGTTTATTTCAATATTTTCCATTTTGGCGTCCGTGCGACGGCTGAAGTCAGGGACCGTGTTACGATTTTCCGCAGTGAAACAATTTCGGAACACTGAATTCAGTATTTCTGCCTTTCTTCGGTCGTCCTCTGTTTCGGTGCCATCGTGGTCAACGAGTGACTGAATAGGGGATTTAAATCCGCTTACCGATTTTACATATGACCAAAACTTTTTAGGGTTCTTGTTTAGATTGTTTGCCAATGTTTTATGTTCGAATTCGTTGAATGCTTCTCTCATTGCTCTCTTTACGCTCTTTTTCGCTTCGTTCAGCTTTTCCTTATCAGCTATGATTCGACTACTCTTAAACCTATGATGAAGCTTTCTTTGTTTCCGTAGTACCTTTCGTACATGATTGTTATACCACGGTGGATCTTTCCCCTCGCTTTGGACCTTAGTTGGTACGAACTTATCTAAGGCGTACTGGACGATGTTTCTGAATTTTTTCCATTTTTGTTCCA